>NC_047658.1:90093735-90176235 GCF_011762505.2 Arvicanthis niloticus | reverse complement strand
CTTTCCACCCACCCCACCCCACACTTCTCTCGACTTTCCCTGTCTTTGCATCTTTCCAACTTCTTTCCTTTTTTCTCTAGTAGCACCCGTGGGCTGGGTCAGCCTGGATACTTGAGGCTAATCAGAGGGATGTCAAGTTCAAGGCTTGCCTGGGCTGCGGAGTGAGTTCAAGGTAAGTCTGGGAAACTTGGTGAGACCTTGTCTAAAAATAAATTAGAGAAATAAAATTAAAAAATGGGGGAATATACTTCAGAGGTAGACTACTTGTCTAGGATGTTCAAGGTCCTAGGTTCAGTCCAAAGGACTGCAACAAACCACAACGGAGACCTGTAATTTAAAAAACTCCTTCCACTAGGCACCTGGGTTGGTTTCTACTGTTATAAAGAACAGGGTAACTTAACTCATAAAGAAGAAAGTTGTTTTGCTAGTTGTTTTGGAAAACTATGGGGAGGCTCTTGCATCTAGTAAGAGCCTGTGTACATTCTAACAGCAGAAATGTAGACAGGGAGCAGATGCAGATTGAAGAGATGAAACACAAGACTCAGTTCTCTTTTACAGTAATCTGCTTTCAGAGTAGCTACTCTGGTCCTTTCTCTAGATGGAGAACTCACTCTCAGGAGAAGTGACCCAGCCCCTTGAGAGTAGCATTACATTAACCTCATCATGGCAGAGAGCCTGTAGGAACCAAATGTTTTTTTAAGGG
Source organism: Arvicanthis niloticus (assembly GCF_011762505.2). NCBI lineage: Eukaryota > Metazoa > Chordata > Mammalia > Rodentia > Muridae > Arvicanthis > Arvicanthis niloticus. Next base: position 90,175,532 of record NC_047658.1, on the reverse strand, counting down.
CCCACCACCTTTCAACACCATTATATGGGAGACTCAGTGTCAACATGGAGTTGGGAGGGGGCAAGCCACATTCAAACGAAAGCAACAGGACAGGACTGCTTCTTTACCTACCAACAGAGTAAAGAAACCTCCTCTCCTGAAAGAATGAGGCACAAGGGACTATAAATATTAGTCACAGGTTTGTACTTATCGTTTCTCTCAAGGGCCCTTGTCCCTGGTCCTTGCAGGTCTTTTGTCCTCTCAGCGCCTATGACAGCCATCCTTCAGTTGTGCAGTATCCTGAATGACTTACCCTCTCCCATTTCCCCTGCCTGTGTCTCATGCTTCTCCCGGTCTTAAATTACATTTATTTCTCTTGCATTTTTGACATGTATCTTTCTATCATACTTAACAAGCCAAACTCAATTTCCATCCCTCAGCCACCTCTTTATCTATACCTAGAGAAAAATCACACAGCTTGGGAATGGGCACCTTGCAGACCTGTGGTAGCAGACCCCCGGCCTGTAGGGCTGATCTTTGATCCCTTTGTGTATCTGCATCACCCATTCCTGCTCCTGTAACCTAGATTAAGACCCAATAGGCCCAGAGCCAAATTGTTGTTTGGCGTTTTCAGTTATAAGAACTAAATCCTTTCTTGTTTTCTCCCTTTTTGTTGTTTTTATTTTGTTTGAATTACATTTCTTTTGCTCCAAATAAAACTCTTCTTGCTGAGTGCATTTGTGTGTGTGTGTATTCATATGGTTGTATGCTTGAGTGCAAATATATATGTTTGTACATGTGTGTGGAGAGGCCAGAGGTTGATGTCATATATCTTTTTTTATTGCTTTCCATCTTGCTTTTTTGATGAGGTCTCTTCACTGAATCTGGACTCAGTAATTTATGTAGGTTGGCTGGCCAGTAAACTGTCTGTCTCCTCAGAGCTGGGATCACACATGGATGCTGCTATATCTAGCTTTATTCTTGGATGCTGGGTTTCCCAACTTGAGTCCTTGTGCCTATGCAGCAGACACTTTACCTACTGAGCTATCTAGTCTGAAAACAAAAGACTCTTGACAAGTGGAATTAGTGACCTTAAGCTTAGAGAAAGCCCTAAGGGGAAGAGAAAGGAAAAAGAAAGATTTCATTATAAATGGACAGTAGGTTGGGAAGAAGTCTTTGCACCACCATCATGTTGTGGGTATAAGTGCGTACAAGCGTATGTATAAGCCTGTATGTTCACCACATTCTTGCAATGTCCACAGAAGCCAAATAATGGTACTAGATCCCCTGGAACTGGAGTTAAAGACAGTTGTGAGATGCCATGTGGGTGCTGGGAGTTGAACCTGAGTCCTCTGGAAGAGCAGCCAGTGTTTTTAGTGTCAGATTTATCTCTTCTCTCCCCACAAAGAAAGAGTTTCTTGATTCAAATTGTCTAGTCTTAAGATACTGAGGACAAGCCTCATAGTCTGGGAAGAACAGGTAGGTCTCTCAGGGAATGTTCTGGAAGGCAGCTGAGGAGAGCAGTTCTGTCCTCTTCCTGCCTTTGCTCCAGCTCCCCCTTGGAAAGCAGAACTCCAACGGTTTGAAATGGACAATCAGAAGCTGCTAACAGCTGCAGCCCCAGAACTTCAGTTCTTGGCAAAAGGAGCCTGACACAAAAGTATTTCTTTGTGGAAAATTATGCATTCATCGGGCTCATTTGAAACAAAATATGATTTGCATCTTAACTTCCTGTAAGAAGCTCTGCTCTACTGCGGGTTTCATAATGTCTGGTTTTGTTGGACCAGATTGGTGGGGCACATGCTTTCCCAAACAGTTGAAATTCAAGCCCAGGTTTTTCTTATTTTAAATAGCAACAGCTGCTAAGCATGATAATTATCGTAGTTCATCAAAATAAACTCACTAAGTTGCTTCTGAATATTCCCTGGAGCTTCTCTCTGGGTCCTCTGGAAGCTGGGTCCTCTGGAGCTGGGGCCTCCTTAGGGCTGTTCAAGAAGGCACAAAGCTTGGATGTGTCAAATGCAGGGCACAGAGCTCCTAAGTCTTCGAGGGGGTTGGAAGAACCATCCCATGATAAAGAGAAAAGCATCATTTGTAGGAGGCAGATCTAATGAGATGCTTGCTTCTCAATAGTGGTGCATTCACTTTGAACAGCAAGAGCAATTCTAGACGCTGAGAGTTGTCAGGATGCAGGGATGTATAGAGGGAAACACTGGGTAGCAACTAAGTGCTGTGCAGCAGGAGTCTTATATCCAGGCAGCTGTCCCCAACCTCTATCCAAGGCCTGGCTGCAAAGCTCAGGCTGGCCTGAAACCTAGGATCCTCCTGCCTTAGCCTCTCAAGTGTTGGTATTATAGTGTGGACCACCATACCCAGCTGACAGAGATCTTAAAAGGAATTCAGGTCTTGTATATCTCTTTAAGAAACTTAAAAAATTATGGGTATGTATGTATGTATGTATGTATGTATGTATTTGTGTGTGTATGTGTGCGTGTGCATGTGTTTACACACATAAACATACATGTGGAGGTCAAAGAGCACCTTTCTGGGCTTGATTCTCCTTTTCTGCTATGTGGGTCCAGGGGTTTGAACTCAGGTCATCAGGCTTGACAGCAAATTGTCTTATGGTTTGTAGGGCTGTGATAAAACACAAAAATCAACTTGGGCAGGAAAGGATTTACATCATTTTATACTTCCAGGTAACAGTTCATCACTGAAGGAAGTCAGAAAGGAACTCAAGTAGTGTAGGAACCTGGAGGCAGAAGCCGATGCAGAGGCCATGGGGGTGCTATTAACTGGCTTGCTCCTTTTGGCTTGCTCAGTTTGTTTTCTTACATACCCTAGGACCACATGCCCCTGGGTGCCATTTCCCACAGTGGGCTGGGCCTTCCCACATCAACCTTGAGTCAAGAAGATGCTTTAAACACTTGCCTTCTGGCCAGTCCTGTGGCAGTGTTTTCTTTAAGATTCATTCTTCCCAGATGACCCTACCTTGGGTCAAGTTGGCATAAAAAGTAGCCAGCACACTAAGTATAAGCACCAAGCAGACAATGTAGGGGCATTCCCCTCTCCCTGTTTCTGACTATGGTAGATGTGACCAGCTGTCACAAGCTCCCATCTCTGTGATGTTCCTGCAGTGATGGACTGTAGCCTGGCATTGTAGCTAAAACAAACCCCTGTCTCTCCTAAGTTGCTTTTTGTAAGGCTATTTGTCAAAACTACAAAATGAGACTGGAGTGAGTGATGTGTGCCACCATGCTGGCTTGAGGTTATTTTTCTTGTCTTTTAGCTCTTTAGTGTGTGTAGAATATTTTACATGTCCTGCCAAGCCTCTGATCCATCGAGATTCTCCCTTCTTGTGCTTTGGTCTTAAGTCATTCCTCCAGCCCAATTCTGACCTCTCCATTCTCTTCAAAATCATCCCACTTTCCGTGTTTGAATATATCTCTTCTTCTAGAACCATCTGTAATTTCTGTTTCTGTGTTTTCCTTCTGGTCCTCTTTTATCAGACTTATCATTCAGGCCTCCAAAAGACGTCTGTGACCATGCAACCTTGAACTTGTCCCTTACTACTTTCCTGTATATGTATTATTATTCAGGCTAACTTGTATTTGTCTCTTTGTTCTTCGTCAACCTCTGAGAAGATGAACTCCAGGAGAGCTGAGACCCTGTGTGTATTGTCCACTGATGTCTTCCCAGGACTTGGTATCCAGAAGATGTCCAGTAGATATTTGTTGGCTGAAAGAGTGAGTACATGGGGGACCACTTGATAAATTTTGGTTGATTGAATGAATGATCTCATTTGCTACATAGCATCATTTTGTAGATGCCTTGTCAGGGACAGGGGTTAAATATCTTTTCCTAGGTTACACATAGCAGCAGAAGTTTATAAGTTCTCTGTTATTGGAGGAAGAGTGGGTAGTTGGAGGAGGAGAACCCAGACATGCTTCTGTTAGACTATAGGTTTTGGTGGACTCCACCATTACTCTAATTGGCAAGAATATACAATTAGGTTTTAATTGTGGGCTTCAACATAACTATTTTAAAACCACATCTGGGGTAGCCTTTGGTGAGAATCTGGCCTTCTGACCTTCAAAGCAGGGTGATGGGAAGGCAATTCTGCTGATATGAAAACTAAGGGGGGGGGCTTGTTACTTTGGGGTGGCATGCTCTTGGCATGCTCAAAAGATCTGGGGGTGGGAATGGAGCAGGTCAAGAGTCTCAGGGACTTCCCTGCTATTGACTCATCCCTGTTGTCAGATGCATCTCTGAGCTCTATACTCCTCGCAGAAACCAGAAACAGCGTGAATCACACAGCAATGGTCTCCATAGCCACCAGCCACCAGCCACCAGCCACCATGGCAAACCTGGAAAGAAATGCCAATTGTGGGTTCTGCTGCACAGTAGGTCTGAGAGCCTCTGTCAGTGTTAAAAAACCAAGGCCCCCTTCATTTCACCTTTTCTTCTGGATTTTGCAATAACAATGGCAAGTGATATGTGAATTTGCTGTGCTGCCATACATACTTCCACAGTTTGAGTGGCTTATACAACAGAAACTCACTTTGTTAAAGTTTGGAGGCTGTCTGTCTGTCTTAGTTAGGGTTTCATTGCTGTGAAGAGACATCATGACTGTGGCAACTCTTATAAAGGACACCATTTAATTGGGGCTGGCTTTCAGTTTCAGAGGCTTAGTCCACTATCATCATGGCAGGAAACATAGCAGCGTGCAGGCAGACATGGTGCTGGAAGAGCTGAGTTTCATGTCTTGATCTGAAGACAGTAAAAGGAGACTGGATTCCACACTGGGCAGAACTTGAGCATAGGAGACTTCAAAGCCCACCTCCAACAGCGACACACTTCCTCCAACAAGGCCACACCTCCTAACAGTGCCACTCCCTGTAGCCAAGCATTCAAACACATGAATCTATGGGGTTCATACCTATTAAAACCACCACCGAGGCTGAAGACCAAGATCAAGATGGAAACTATTTGGCTTCTCTTGAGACCTCGATTCTTAGCCTGTGGAGAGAGAGTTGACTTGTTGTTTCAGCCTCACATACTCTTTCCTCCATGTAAGCTACCAAGATATCTTGATGTCCCAACCCCTCCTCATGAAGGCAATAGTTGGAATGCATAGGAGCCTTCACAGTGACCTCATTTTAACTTCATTGTCTCTTTGAAGGCACCATCTCTAAAAATTTTAGAAAATATATTTACTTATTTTTGAGTGCATATGCTTGCTCATAAAGGGGGCACAGGAGATGCAAGCAACAGCACTCATGTAGAGGTAAAAAAATGTAGATGATTCTTTTCTATAATGTGGGTCCCAAGGATGAAACTCAGGTCATCAGACTTGACAGCAAGCACCTTTATCCAATGAACCATCTCACTGGCCCAGAGGCATTATGTTTAAATACTGTGACACTGTAGATCAGTGCTTCTCAATCTTCCCGGTGCTGCATGTGGCCCTTTAATACAGTTCCTCATGCAGTGACCCCAACCATAAAATTATTTTTGTTGCTACTTTATAACTAATTTTGCTACTGTTATGACTCATAATGTAATTATGCCTGTTTTCAAATAGTTTTAGGTGACCCCCATGAAATGGACATTCAGTCCCAAAGAGGTCACGATCCACAGGTTGAGAGCCACTGATCTAAGGTCTTGTTTGGAGCTCAACAGGAATCTGGAGGGAACATGATTCAGCCAGTAACAGGGACATTGACTGAGTGCTTGTGTTTGTTAAAACTGCATGCAAATTATTTTACAAACATCACCTCACACAACTTCCCTAAGGAGTTAATATTATAACAATAACTCATTCAATAAAATTAAGTAACTAAAGCAGAGAGGCCAAGGAATTTTCTAGAGTTGGCCCAGCTAGCCATGCTAGAGCTCCGAGTCCAAGCTGGGTTTCTTTGATTCTGACTCTGCTCTCATCAACAACCTAGGCTGAGGAGCTGGCAGCTACCATTTTGGTGTCTCAGGTCCTATCTTCTGGGATTCTCAACACACACTGTTTGGTTTTGGATGCCATCTATCTATTCTTTATATCTCATCAATTTTCTCATAACACTTACCTCTTTATTCTAAGATAAATAGATTCCAGGAGATCTTTCCCGAGCTCCTCCTTTAACTCACCGCCTTATTTATGTCTCCTGTAACCAACCTGCTTTCTGTAGCTTCTGTTTGCATTAAACATTTAAGATCAGTTCTCTCTTGAGGGTCATTTTCCTATTCTTGGCGTTTCTTCTGCATGGCAGTCTCTTCTTGCTTTTGTCATACCTTTCTGCCTCAAGTGAGTGGGTATCAGCTAGGCCCTGTAGAAATAAACAAAGAGATTGTATCTCTAGATCCATAGGAAAGAAGAGATGATGGCTCCTTGTAGAAATTACCTTGAAGGAAACTAAAACCTGACCCCAAGAAAACAGTTGCTTCTTGAGGGAGCTGTGTGCATAATGTCTGCCATGGAGAGTGTGGGGCAGTCAGAGAACAACTTGCCTGAGATGAGTTGATTCTTTGTTCACCATGTGGGTCTTGAACTCCAGTCCTTGGGCTTGGTGGCAAATACTATTACCCACTGAGTTGTCTCACCAGCAGCCTATTAAAGTTATTAACATTATTAAAATAGTATCTTAGTTTGCTTTCTGTTTTTGTGATAAACACCATGGCTAAAAGCAACTTCCAGGAGGAAAAAATTTATTTGGTGTCTTAGCTAGGGTTTTACTGCTGCAAACAGACACCATTACCAATGCAAATCTTACAAAGGACAACATTTAACTGGGGCTGGCTTACAGGTTCAGATGTCCAGCTCATTATCTTCAAGGCAGGAGCATGGCAGTGTTCAGGCAGGCATGGTGCAGGTGAAGCTGAGAGTTCTACATCTTCATCTGAAGGCTGCTAGGAGAATACTGGCTTCCAGGCAGCTAGGATGAGGGTCTTAAAGCCCACACCACAGTGACATGCCTACTCCAACAAGGCCACACCTACTCCAACGGGGTCACACATTCTAATAATGCCACTCCCTGGGTTGAGCATATACAAACCATCACATTTGGCTTACATTTCAATGTCAAGCCCATTTTTGAAGGAAATCAGGGCAGGAACTCAGACAGAAACCTTGAAAAAAATGCTGTTTTCTGGCTTGCTTACTGGCTCATGATCAGCTAACCTTTTTCTTTGTCTTTCTCTTCTTCTCCTCTCTCTTCCCCCTTCCTTTCCCCTTCTCCTAATAACAATTAATAACTTTTTAGATTATAATATAATGACATCATTTTCTCCTTTTTTTCTTCACTCCAAACTCTCCTAAGTACCCTACCCCTTTCTCTCTTTAAAATTCATAGCTTTTTTTCTTCAATTGCTGTTACACACACACACACACACACACACACCTGCTAAGCTGCTATGTCCACATAATATTGCCATAGCTGACCATTTGATATTGATAAATTAAACCAATTAAAGTGTGCTCCTCCCTTTCAGCATTTTTATACCTGCAGTATTTTGTCTAGGACTGGGGCCGCATGACTTTTCGCCATTCCACACTAGCATGTCTGTTGGTGTCCTTCTTGTTCAGATCATGTTTAGGCAGCTGTGTTGGTGAGAATTCATGGGTACATCAGCTAGCTCTCTTGTTTGTTTGTTTGTTTGTTTGTTTACTTATTTATTTTATGTTATGAATGTTTTGCTCACACATGAGCACCATATGGACACTTGGTGCCTAAAGAGGCCTGAAGAGGACATCAGATCCCCTGGAACTGGAGTTATGGATGGTTGGGAGCCACTGTGTGGGTGCTGGGAATTAAACTTGAGTCCTTTGCAAGAACACATGCTCTTAACCACTGAGCCATCTCTCCAGCCCAGCTAACTTTCTTGTATGGGTCAGACCCACAATGGTCTAAGCCTTTCTGCATTAATTATCAATCAAGACTGGCCCACAGGCCAATCTGATGGGGACAAGTCCTCCATTGAGGTTCCCTCTTCCTGTGTTTGTTGAGTGCACCACCAAGATCGGGCACCACGAATGGTAAGTTTGTTATGTTCTCATTTTTTTTTAGATGGTGAATTTTGTGCTTTATGTATTTTACTATAATAACAGAAATTGAAACAGAATTCCTTATAAGAATGGAAGCATTTGGCAGCCTGGGGCTGCAGCATGCAGTAGCTGCCCTTATGTGTTGATTGTTTCAAGGGACTCAGAGGGAAGCAGATGCTGAAGAGGCTCAGCTTTGGTGTCTCCTTGTCTGCTTAAAGCCCAGCTCAGTGAGGGAAGAAAACCATTACCTCAGAGCTTCCATTAAGCTCATTTCACAGGAGGAAAGGCAGAAGTCAGTCAACACACTTGGACAGACTTTCGTCACGCACAATTGTCTTTTATTTCAGTCCCACTAAATACTCCTAAGAGATTCACTTATCTTTCATGCTTCGGTGCTTACACTTTGTCCTGGCATGCTTTTCCAAGCTCGCTGTATTCCCCAAAACATAATTCAGTCGCCCTTAAATGAATTCTACTTTCCTCCTCTCAGAGAGATTGTTTAAGCTCTGACTCTTTGACCTTTTCTTTGAGACTCAAAATTTGTAGATTTGCACACTGTGATTTCCACCCCTGCCCGCGTCTGTCCCTTCCCCTGACTGCATTACTCACTGGATACCTCTTGCCTCCTATTTAATGTCTAGTTGGTTCCTTCCAGAAAGTTTTCTGAAGGTGAAGGACAAAAGTCTTTCCTCTGCTCCTACTGGGATAAGAAAGAAATTGAGCATTATCTGAGATTTAAGCCCCAGGACGAGGATTTAAGACTCTGAATGACCTTGAACATGAAGACTCAGTATATCATCAAAGATGACTGCCATTGCCCTTCCTCAAGACTCGCACCTGTCTGTCTTGTAGGAGAGCAGGGCTGGCATATGGGGGACTTTTTTTTGTCTTAGATTTTATGTTCTTTATGCTGGGGAAGAAGGCAGTGAAGGCTGATGAAAGTCTCAGAGCTAAGTGCTTAGGCTGCCACTAGCAATCTTCTGGCCAGCTCCCAAGTCTTCCGCTCAAGCAGCTCTCACAGGCATTTCTAGGCCTCTGCTTCCCCACCCCTGTGTGTTTGCTTAGATTCTTTATAGATATTTTGTTGCTGCCTCTGGGTAAATACTCAAAATCCCCCAAACCACATGGGCAAATCTCAATCTCATGTACCCCTCTGAGTAGGGCTACCTCTGATTAAATGGTGGGTGGGGCCTCTTTTTATGGCACAATGAAGGTTAATGCAATTGTACTTTGTCATTGGTGAGGGCCTTAAATCACTTTTTGAATACTCAAGTGAGACAGCAGAGCCCTGGTAACCCCAAAAGTTGTTACTTTTGTGTGTGGGATGATTTTCCAGCCGTATTATCCCAGGGCCATCAACCTACCCTTCAGACTTCTCTCACATTGTTTCTTCTGGCCCTGGAGTTTTCTCTTCAGCCCTCTTTGCTTTCCAGAACAAGACAATTCCTTTTTGGTTGACATTTTGCAACTCACCTGTTCTGATGAAGATATCTCTTGTTCTCACAATTAATTTTTTTCTCATCTGCATTTGGTTAGTATTGTGTACACATCTTTTATTCATGCACTCAATGAATATTTATTTACCAGTTACTGCATGCTGGCCTGTTGTCAGGCAATGGAGCTAGAGCGATATATAGAAGATGCTAACATTCCTGTTACTTAATTCCCTGCACAACAGACAGACCAAAATGGCTGGCTCCCTTCCTAGGTTGTGAACCCTATGGTCACACTAATTGTCTTGGTTACCCCCTTTATATTCTTCATCTTTGCCTTTTGTGCATGTGTGTCTGTGCTTGTTGCTTTTTTGCCAACTTGACACAAACCAAGACATATGTGGGTAGTGAGATGCTCAGTTGAGTAATTGCCTTCATCAGATTGAGCTGTAGTCAAGTCTGTGGGATATTTCCTTGACTTATAGTTAATATGCAAGCATACATTCCATTGTGGGTGATGTCACCCCTGAGCAGGTGATTCTGGGTTATAATAAGAAAGAAAGCTGAACAAACCATGGGGAGTAAGCCAGTAAGCAACATTCCTCCGTGAACTTTGTGTCACTCCCTGGTTCCAGGTTTCTGTGTTGAGTTCCTGCCCTGACTTCTCTTAGTAATGGAGTATGACCTGAGAGTTGTCAGCTGAAATAAACACTTTTTCCACAAATTACTTTTTTGTTTGCTTGCTTATTTTTAGTTTTTACAAGATAGGGTTTCTCTTTGTAGCCCTGGCTGGCCTAGAGCTTGCTCTGTAGACCATCAAACTCAGAGATCTGCCTGCTTCTGCCTCCCAAGTGCTGAGATTAATGGCAGGTACCACCATTCCCCAGCTGATTTTTGGTTATTATATTTATTTCAGCAATAGAAATCAAGCTAAGACATTGGTGGTGCTGAGGATTCAACCTAGGTCCTCATGCATAGTAAGCAAGGATTCTACCACAGAGCTACATTACATCCCCAGCCCCTGTTCTTCATTTTAGCAAACCCTATATAGCATTTTCTGAGTGAGTGTCTGGATTTTCATGCATTGTGTTAACTTGCTCAAGACAGACATTGTACCTTTTCAACTCTATACTAGCCCACAGTATATGGTCCATAATACCTCATGCATATCATCTGGTTGCCACTCAGCCCATTTCTTTTGAACACATATCACATGGACTAGCTTTAAGAAATTCAGACTAATGATATTAATCGCAAGGATATTTGAATAGAGAAGACCCTGTTTTTTTTCTTGTTTTCCCTAACTCACATCTTATAAAACACATTGAAATATTCACAACAGGCTCTAATTAGGAAAATGGTAATCTCTTGAGAGGTTGGTGATATAGGCAATGGCAAGTGATGGTGGATTTGCAAATGAAGACAGATCTTGTTATTAGTCATAAAGAAATGAGCTGATTTCTTTACCCTTTGAATTTAAGGAGGGTTGACAAGGACTTCCTTTGGAAGGAAATAATGTGCAGACTCTGAGTATGAGTCCTGTACTAGTCAGCTTTCCATGCTCTGACAAAACCCTGAAAGAAGCCACTTGAAGAAGAAAAACTCAATCTGGCTTATAGTTTCAGAGGTTTTCGATTCATGGTCACTTGATCCATGTCACTTTGAACCTTTGGTGAGGGGAAATATAAGTATCATACAGGGACAATGTGGAGGAGTAGGGTGCTCAGTGTATGGTGGTTAGAAAGGGGGGGAGATAAGTTACACCCTTCATAGGAAGGCCCTCTACTTTCTCTAACAAGGCTGTACCATGTAGTAGCCCACTCAGCAGTGAGCTTGCCAATGAATTAGTCTACTGATGGAGTTAGCATCCTCACATTCCAATCATTCTCAGTGGTATCACCAGCTGGAGACCAAGCCTTCAATACATGAACCTTTGGGAATATTTTACATGCAAACTATAACAGGCCTTATATCAAGAGATTCTTCCCTGCCCCCCTCATCTCCTTATTTTCAACCAGCTACCAACTGAGTATGACTGGATCAGACTGTTGCAAGATGAGAGATACATAGACCTACCATTGGCCCAGATGACTGGCAGCTAGCTCCCCAAACAGAGTCCCCTGAGGACTTGGCTGCTAACCACAAGATTAACAGAATAATGTGCCCAGCTGATCCAAGCCTAAATTACTATTGCATGAATTGTGAGCTACATGCCAGTGATGGCTCTATTTGGGTGCTAGTTTTGTCTCATAGCAAAAGTAAACTATTACATAAAATCCCAGGGATTAGCAACAGCAGGCAGTCAGTGTTGTCTAGGGGTGTTGAGACAAAGAGATAGCATATACCCAGATCTTACTGTAATTAACTAGATCCTTCAAAGAAAAGGAACAAGAGCAGGCACAGAGGAGATGGGTGGGGTGGAGGGAGTTGTTGAATGGAGCAAGGACAGGGGAAAGACCTTGGCTTCAATCTTTAGGGGAGCTAAGATGGCAACTGGCTGGACAAGAGCCTGGGGTTCAGCATCCTGGAGACAGTGTCTCTGCAACATGGAACATAAGAGGGGACCTGTACTACAGTCATTCATCCATGAGAATATTGATGGAGTATGTGTTTGTGCCTGTGTATGCATATGCAAAGGGCAAATGGGGTCTTCAGGTGTTTCCCCCTATCCTTTGAGACAAGTCTGTCACAGAACCTGGAACTATGCTGACAACCAGCAAGCCCCAGGGATTCTTTGGGCCTTGTCTTGCAATACTGAGGTTAGAGGTTGTGGTAGTTTGAATAAAAATGGTTCCTTAAAGGTTCATAGGGAGTAGCACTACTAAGAGGTATGGTCTTGTTGGAGTAGGTGTGGCTTTGTTGGAGGAAGTATGTTACTGGGGGTGGGCTTTGAGGTTTTAGATGCTCAAGCCAGGCCCAGTGTCATTCTCTCTTCTTGCTGCCTGCGGGTCCATGTGTAGAACTCTCAGCTACCTCTCCAGCACCATATCTGCTTGCATGCTGGCATGTTTACTGCCATGATAATGATGAACTAAATCTCTGAAATGTAAGCCAGCCCCAATTAAACTCTTTATAAGAGTTGCCATGGTCATGATGTCTCTTTGCTGCAATAGAACTTTGACTAAGACATAGTGCAGGCTGTGCTCAGCTTTTTATGTTGGTCTTGGGGATCTGAGCTCAGATCTTCATGCTTGTAAAATAAGTACTCTTACTCGTGGACTTACCTCCCCAGTCCATTCTGATATGACTTTCAAAACAACAAACTGCATTTCCATATCCATGCTTTGTCTCCTTTTCAGAAATTTAGCCCAAACTAAAAATGAATTCCGGCAATTGGAAAACTGATTGCAAGTGTCTCTCAACTTCTCAGAAAACCTTCAATCAAATTGTATTAGTCTATTTACAAAATGTCTCATCCATCTTGGCCCATTGAAAACACAAATAATCAAAATAGCCTAGATAATGTTATGGTTGGTTCACACAATATGCAAGACCCAGTACACTGTTTTAGTTTTGATTCATTCAGTGAGGATTAAAATCTGGATGGAAACAGATGCAGAAACCCACAGCCAAACATCATGTGGAGCTTGGGGTGTCTTCTGGAAGAGTTGGGGATAGAATTGAGCAAGCTGGAGGGGTCATGGACACTGTAAGAAGACCTACAGAGTCAACAAACTTGGGCCCATGGGGGCTCATAGAGACTGAACCATTAACCAAAGAGGATACAGAAGCTAGATTTAGGCTTCCTACACATTTGTAGCAGATGTACAGCTTTATCTTTAGATAGGTCTCCTAACAATTGGAACAAGGACTGTCTCTGATTCTAGTATTTGCCACTGGATCCCCTTTGCCTAACTGGACTGCCTGGTTGGATCTCAGTGGAAGAGGATGTGCTTAGTCTTGCTGGAACTAGATGTCCCAGGGAGGGATGTTACCCAAGAGAGGCCTCAGAGAAGGGGAGAGGGTAACGGGGGCAGGGGGAGGAATTTGTAAGTGTGGGACTGGAGAAGGGGGGGCTGCAATTGGGATGTAAAGTAAATAAATAAATAAATGAAAAAAATCTTCCTGCATTCCAACCAAGCTCAAGGAAGTGGGATACCACAGACACATATGCACTTTTACATACAGAAAATTATAGTATGATTCACATGTCAGTGTAATATGAAGGGGGGGTGAGTCTTAAGGATAAGTATGAGTTTGTGGGGGTAGATAGAAAAGGTACAACTTTCTGGAGGAAAGATGCAGAAGTCCAGATGTCAAACACAAGATGCTGTTTTAAGAAATCACCAACCACTGAAGAGTGGCATGGTTGAAGCACTGAGAGGATCTGGAGACACAGGATTGTAGATGTGGAAGTGGCTAGACAAGAGAGGCTTCCAGTGTCATGCTGAGAGTCAACTGGGAGATGTTGACTTTTATAAATTATTAGATTAAAAAATAAACCCATATGTATTTGTTTTTAAATTTTAGGATGATATTAAGGGGAAAAGATCATGATTTCTGTTCTCTCCTAGCCTGAAGGTACCCAAGTTTGAAACTATGGATTCGGCCCCTAATCTCACAGAACCCAGAGGAAGCAGGCCTCCCAGGAGCTCTAACCCGGGCAGTATCTTAGGTAAAGAGAAAGCAACACTCACCCCAAACAGTAAGTAACTGGGACCCACTAGGACCCAGGAAGTCACTCCTGGCCTGGAGCATTGGTTCCTTCCTGTCTGTACCTGAGCACTGAGCAGATCTTGGACCTCAGCTCTAACCCCAGTAGTAACACCCACCCCACACAGTTCTGATACAACCAAGATAATAGGAAAAACAGGCTCCAGTCAGAGACAGGGCAGGTAGCACTAAGGAGATCCAGATGGCAAAAGGCAAGCACAAGAACATAAGCATCAGCAACCCAGGGTACTTGGCATCATTAGAACCTAGTTCTCCCACACAAGAAAGTCCTGAATTCCCCATATCACTAGGAAAGCAAGATTCAGATTTAAAATCACTTCTAATGATGATGATAGAGGACTTTAAGAAGGACATAAATAACACTCTTAAAGAATTTGAGGAGAACACAGGTAAACAGGTAGAAGCCCTTAAAGAGGAAGCACAAAAATTCCTTAAAGAATTACAAGAGAACACAACCAAACAGGTGAAGGAATTGAACAAAACCATCCAGGACATAAAAATGGAAGTAGAAACAATCAAGAAATCACAAAGGGAGACTACCCTGAAGATAGAAAACCTAGGAAAGAAATCAGGAGTCATAGATGCAAGCATCACCAACAGAATACAAAAGATAGAAGAGAGAATCTCAGGTGTAGAAGATACCATAGAAAATATCAACACAACTGTCAAAGAAAATGCAAAATGCAAAAGATTCTTAACACAAAACATCCAGGAAATCCAGGACACAATGAGAAGACCAAACCTAAGGATAATAGGTATAAATGAGAGTGAAGATTCCCAATTTAAAGACCAATAAATATCTTCAACAAAATTATAGAAGAAAACTTCCCTAAAGAACGAGATGCCCATAAACATACAAGAAGCCTATAGAACACCAAATAGACTAGACCAGAAAAGAAATACCTCCCGTCACATAATAATCAAAATACCAAGTGCACAAAACAAAGAAAGAATATTAAATGCAGTAAGGGAAAAAGGCCAAGTAACATATAAAGGCAGACCTATCAGAATTACAGCAGACTTCTCACCAGATACTATAAAAGCTAGAAGATGCTGGACAGATGTCATACAGACCCTAAGAGAACACAAATGCCAGCCCAGGCTAACATATCCAGCAAAACTCTCAATTACCGTAGATTGAGAAACCAAGATATTCCATGACAAAACCAAATTTACACAATGTCTTTCCACAAACCCAGCACTACTAATAATGGGAAAGCTCCAATGCAAGGAGGAAAATTATACCCTAGAAAGAGCAAGAAAGTAATCTGCTTCCAACAAATTGAAAAGAAGATAGCCACACAAAGATAACTCTACCTCTAATAACAAAAATAACAGGAAGCAACAATCACTGTTCCTTAATATCTCTTAACATCAATGGACTGAATTCCCCAATTAAAAGACATAAGCGAATTGACTGGATATGTAAATAGGACCCAGCATTTTGCTGCATACAGGAAACCCACCTCAGTGACAAAGACAGACTTACCTTAGAGTAAAAGGCTGGAAAACAATTTTTCAAGCAAATGGTCCTAAGAAACAAGCTGGAGTAGCCATTCTAAAATCTCCAGCCCAAGAAAACAAAGGGAGGGACTCATGGCTCCACCTGTATAGGTAGTTGAGGGTGGCCTTGCCAGGCATCAGTGGAAGTGGATGGCCTTGGTGCCAGAAAGTGTGGATTCCCTAGTGTTGGGGAATTAAAGAGCAGGGAGGCAGGAATGGGAGGATGGTGTGAGCACACCCTCTTAGAAACTCCCAGAATTATAGGGATTAGACATAACAGAGGCAGGCTGCCAGAAGACTAGATTCCAGAATTCAAACGAAAACTTATCTTGATACTAAAATTTGTTTTGAGGATTGTATATTACAGAATACACAACCTTGGTGTATCCACACATCAAGCAAGCTGAGCAGACCTGCTTGAACCTCTGATGTCCTGGATTTCCAGCTGGATGCAGTGAAGACACAGTGTCAGAGGCTTATCAATTTACTCTTCCCCCTGTCCCTCTTCTAATATCTCAATGCCCATAATCAGCTTGAAGAAGTTAATGAAGAGTCAGAGCCCCTATTCTCTGGGCTTGGGGACTGAGGTGGTTAATATTGGGCTGTCTTTCTAGGGAAAAGTAGTGGTTTTGGTGGAACAGGGAGGATTAGCTAGGATTTATTGCACAGCCATAACCTATTGGTAGAAATCTGTATAATTGTTATTAAGATGAAGTTATAATTTCTTAAATGGTATAAAATTTACTTTGATTTCAAATTTAAGGTTTTCATTGGTATGAGCTTCTTATTAATATAAAAGTGAAATTAATATTGTTACTCTCATAGACATTGTATCTATATAACACATCTAGGAATACAAGGCTTAAACCCAGTCCTTCTTTAACTTCTAACTGATTTGAGATGGTTAGCCTGTGAGTTAAGGGCCTATAGCAAATTCATGGCTCTGAGTTTATTTGTTAGGGTGTTTTCTGTATTTTATTTAGAAATAGCTGAGAGGAGTTAACAGACAACAGTCCAGATTGCCTTATATGGATAGTTGGTTTTCAAAATGTCAGAAGTTCTCAGAATTGATGTTACAAACATTTCTGTGTTAATGTTCATTTTGATTAGAGACCTATCTGCTCCTGACAGTTTCCTGTCTTGAATTCTAAGAAGAAATTGAGCATCTTTGGAGTTACTCCAGTTGTGGTGAGATAGCCACTAGGCAAGAATTGCCTCTTGTCATCTACAGACAAATTACTGTCCAGAAAAGGACACACTTTCAAAATAGTCGACTGATTATATCTGCCAAGACAGAGTAATCAGCCCTTAATAATTCTGCATCACTAGGTCTGTCAGATGATCCTGGGCCAGATTGGATGCTTTAACATTTTGTAGTATAGGGACTGTCCAGGTGTTCAGTGGTCTCTATAAATTGGCTAAATTTAGGGGTTGGGAATTTAGCTCAGTGGTAGAGTGCTTGCCTAGCAAGCACAAGGCCCTGGGTTTGGTCCTCAGCTCTGAAAAAAAAAAAAGACAAAATAACAGATTGGCTAAATTTTAGAAGCTATGCTTTGTGCTTCCCATAATTTCAGTTAACTCAGTAATTCTGGATTTCTGGCGGGATTGAAGACTTATAGTCTCATAGTCAATCTCAGCTATTTACTTTGAGAGAAAAGATTTGAAAGGGTGGTTTTCAGCTGACATTCATTCTAAAGCCAAGAAAAAAGCCAGGTTCAGAACTAAGTCTTTTAATTAGGAGAGATGACAAAGGTTCTGGCTAGT
Organism: Arvicanthis niloticus; assembly: GCF_011762505.2. Taxonomy (NCBI): domain Eukaryota; kingdom Metazoa; phylum Chordata; class Mammalia; order Rodentia; family Muridae; genus Arvicanthis; species Arvicanthis niloticus. Next base: position 90,158,144 of record NC_047658.1, on the reverse strand, counting down.
CAACAAAATGATGGACTGGGTCTTAGGTCTATCTTGTACTTTACTGACACAAATTGGTATAGTTATGCTCTAATTTTATTTTGAGAGAAAATTTTATTTTAACAGAAAGGGTGATATGTAGGAGGAGCTAAGGTGGGAGGAGTAAGGAGAGGAAGAGGAGGAGTAAGGAGAGGAGGAAGAGAAGGAGAGGAGGAGCTAGGTGATGGGGGGGAGGGGAACATGGAGGCAGATGTTAGAGTGTTTTTACCAGTCAAAGATAGTTGATATATCTAGGTTGGGTATTGGGTTACACTTCTGATTGCATGGGCATCTTGTTATTGAGCATTACCAAACTTATAAAGCCTTTGATTAACATTAAAAAAATTGTATAAAAGCAAAAAGGAGAAGCGGGGATGGGATAGGGGTTTTCTAGGGAGGGAAAATGGGGAAAGGGGATGGCATCTGAAATGTAAATAAAATATTCAATAAAAAAAAGAAAAAAAAAAACTATGGATTCTCTCCCTCTTCTTCTCCTTCCCTCCCTCCCTTTCCCCTCCTTCCCGCCCTTCCTACACCTCCCTCCCTCACCCCTCTCTCTCCTCTCTCCTCCTGGATTCATTCCAGAGACTGAAACAAGAGTCCTCCCATCTAAACTCACTTTTACTGTAGTTTAGTTGGTTTACTTTATTGATCTGGCTCAAACTGCAAAAATAGCACCATATACATATGACTTCTCAGTTTGATCTTTTCCCTTGATGTTATCTCTTGAGATGAATCAGATTGAATTTGTGTATTTACTCATTCTCTCTGGATGGATATTCAGGTTTTCTGTGTTTAGCAATGACCAAAATACTGCAATATGATGTTTTAGGGGTGATTTTGGATATAATGGGGTTTTTGCTACTGTAACATATGCATGAAGGTAGGATTTCTGGATTATTAGTACTGTAGTCAGTCATGTGGGCACAGAGCAGTAATCCCAGCACTTGAGAGCTCGAGGTAACAGGATTGTGAGTTCAAGGCCAACCAGGGCTACATGAGAAAGGCTTTTCTCAAACTCCTCTCTGCCATGGTGTTTATACTTTGAATTTTCTCAGATATCTTCAGATTTCTTTTCTAGCACATGTTGCCATCCCTAGTTCTCAACACCCTTTGTCAGAGCTGAACATTTTCACTCTTGTAAATTTGGCAAAAGTCATTGGTGAAAAAGGATGATTTACATACACTGAGCACCTTATTTCGTATTTATTTATTGACAATTCATAAAATTCTTTACAAAAATTGCCTGCTTCTTTCTGTCCAATTTCCTTTTTCTTATTGGTTAATAAAATTTATTTGTATGTTAGTGCTTATCTTTACTCACATGATTTGTAAATGTTTCTTTCTTCACTAGAGCTAGCATATCATGTGGCCTGGCTGGCCTGGAATCTGTATGTAGCTGAGGATGACCTTGCACTTCAGGTTGCTCTGCCTCCACTTCCCAAGTGCTGAAGTTACAGGTGTTCACTAACATGTCAGAAGTGTGTACCCCTTACAAAGGGCCCCTCACCTTCTATAACAAGCAAAGACTCATTTACCATTTTGTGTGTGTCCCTCTGTGGGTGCACACATCTCTGGGTATACATGTGGAGGACAGAAGTTAATCACTTTCTACCCCATGCTTTAAGATAGAGCCTCACATATGTTGACTCCCTTGTCAACTGGCTAAACCAGCTGGCCAGTGAGCCCCTGGGATCCTCCTGTTTCTACCTTCATCTCCCATTACAGGCATGTGTCACCATGTCTGGCTTTTGTGTGGGTGCTAAGGATCCCAGCTCAGGTCCTCAACACTATCTGCTGGCCATCCCCTCAGCAACCTTCTTTTCTCTTTTTGGGGAGTAGTGGTGCTGCTGTATTTTACATATTCTAGGCAATCTTCTACAAGCTAGATCCCATTGATATGGTTTATAGCACCATCTTTATAACAAAACCAAAACCAAACCAAGCCTCCAAATTTATTATCTCACAGTTTCAGACTCTGGAAGATAGAGATCAAGGTATTACAAAGTTAGACAGTGCAGAGATTCCTCCATCTTGTATTCTTGATGAAGCCGTTTTAGGTTTAACTAGAATTTGATCTTCATAATGGATAATTCTGTGGGAAATTACCCAAGTCTATTCTAGGAACCCCAAATCAAGATATCCTAGCTAACTTATCTTAGTTTCTGTTAAACTGCTTGCTTGTGCAGAAACCCCTGTAGCTAACTGCTTATCTCAGCTTCTGTTAAATTGCTTGCATAACTTAAAGTCTCCCTTGCAGCTGTGGACTGAGATGCTAGGACTTGGTTCCTGCTTTCAAATATCTTGTGCTCTGGACACTTGGTGATACATTTAGGACCCAAGTACCTGAGTATATTCCCAGGCATCTGGAATACAGCCTTTCAGTTGGTTATAAACTGTGCCTGAGTGGTCATTCTTGTAACATTTTAGAGGCCCCATTGAGATTATCCCAGAGACTGAACATAAACACTTAGGGGCCTTTGGACCCCTAGGAGAGGGGACAGTTATTAGCCAGAGAGGACTCTTGCGGGAGTTGGGGGAATGCACATCCCAAGATGTTTCAGGGCTCCAAGAAAATCCTCCCTGACTAATCACTGCCAAGGGCTCTTGGGGTATCCTGATGCTATAACACAAAAGAAAAGGGAAAGAGAAATTGAAAGTCATTTGCTTTGGACATCCCTGGAGGTGTTTGGTCTGTGAGAGGCACCATCTGGTTAGAACACAAGAGAGGAGGTTAGATATGATCCTAAATCCTGTGTCCAGTATCCTTGTGAGATGTCATCAGACTCCCCTGGTCTGTGTAGGTGTATGAATGTGTGGTGCCCACCTCTGTCTTTACTATATGTGTCTCTATATGACTGTGTTCTCCTGTGTGTCTCTCTGTGTATTTATGTCAGTTCTGTTGGAGAAACAGATCTAAAGTGGAAAGGGGAGAGAACTGTCCTGATACCATAGGCCTAGCTGCCGCTGAGGTAGTGGATGATTTTTATAGGCTCACAGACCACACTGGGCTGCCCAGTTGCTGTTGTGGTGCCTCCCTTTGGTGGTGACTGTGGCTATACTGCAGTGGGTGGCTACTGCTGTTGTTGTTATGGTGATGCCAGTGGTTCCCGAGCCTAGGCTGCAGCCACCAGTTTCCCTGTAATAACAAACTGCTTTCTTTGGTACAAGATCACCCCCTGTTCCAGCTAAGACCTGTGCCCTCTTCTTGGGGGCCTGGATTCTTTTGGCTCAACCAGGCCACTCGGGGAAACCTGAAACTTCTGTGTGTTTTCTCAGCCCTACTGCATAGGGAAGGAAATAGTTTTCTGAACTGCTCCAAGGGAAAGGGGGAAATAATTTCCCAGTCTCCCTGGAGGAAAAGTGGAAGTTCTAGTCCTTCCCCTTCATGGTTTATGTGCCCTTCTCTCTACCAGTGACTTGTATAATTAGAAGAACAAAACCCCTCCATTTCTGGAGAAACCACAGGTTCTTATCAGCCTGTTGGAAACTGTTCTAAGGCAAGAGGTTGTTGAACAGCCCCCTCCTCAATGACCATAACTGGGAGGATTAAAAGTAGCAACCAGGAGACCTACTGGCTAACTTAAGGTAACTGATGTCACTTAAGGTCCTGAGGAATTGCTGGCTGAGTTTCTTGAAAGTCATAAGACATAACAGGTATTTACTCTTATAGTCACAGATGTACCCCCCCAAAACAGTGACACATTAATATTGCCTTTGTCATGCAGTCAGCCTCAGGCATAAGAAGAAAGTTCTAGAAATTAGAGTGGTTTGAAGGTATAAATGGGTTTCAACTTTGGGAAATTGCTCAGAAAGTTTATAACACCCAAGAAAGAAACCCTCATGTGGAGATCATTGTACTTGGGGGAACAAACAAAAGTAGAATTGGGAGAAAAAAACAGGAGAAGGGGTTCAGGGACTTGTCAGCATCATTTGATGGGGCCCTGAGTACAGATCTGTTGGAATTTAGACAAAAATATCCACAAAGCACCCAGTTTCAGTGTAAAAATGGCCTCATCATAGCTCTGACCACTGAGGAAGTATATGGATAGATAATAGAAGGTGGTTTTAGTGACCTCTTGCTCTCAGCCAAGAAGGCTCAGCTGTGTGTCCCTCAGACCACATACCTAGGTTACAACCTAAAGGAAAGAAAGCAAACACTTTCCCATGACCATATTTCAGCCATCCTGAAAATCCCTGCTCCCATACCAACTTGCAGGTAGTTGTGTACTGTTGGCTATGGATAACGGGGTTTTCTTACATAGCCAAGCCCTGCTATTCCACTACTTGGGTGGAGTGGCATGCCACTTTTGGAATGAACTGAGACTGAGCCTTGGAAAAAGCCCTGGTGTCTGTTCTGTCCTTCCCCCTTCCAGACCTTACTAAGCCATTCTATTTGTATGTAGATGAAGCCAGAGGCATTCCCTAGGGGGTCATCACGTAAACCCTGGGACCATGGAAAGACCAGTGGCATATCTGTCCAAGAGACTTGACCCAGTGGCATCAGTATGGCTAGCATGTATAAGAGTCATAGCTGCCACTGTCCTGCTAGTACAAGAAGCTGACAAATTAACAGGTCAAGAACTGTTCTTGATAGCCCCACATCTGTTTGAGACTCTCTTTAGCGGAACACTGGAGAGATGGATATGTAATGCCTAGGTGACTCAATATCAAGCCTTGTTTCTGGATTGACCCCACATTTGCTTCCACATGACATTAGCCCTCAACACTGCCAACTGTCTGGCCAGACAATGGTCCTGCAGGTCCCCGGCATGACTCTGTCGAGGTCCAGTTTATCAGGCCTGATCTGACTGATGTACTGTAGGTGGTACCAGAAAAGGTATTGTTCACAAATTAGGGCAGTTTCATTCAAGACGGGGTCAGGTATGCAGGGGCAGTGGTGATGACCCAAGATAAGACGATCTGTGCACAATCTTTAAGCAGAGAAACCTTAGTTCAATGAGCTGAGTGCTTAGATTTGACTAAAGCACTCTGCTGGGAGAAAAAAAAAATAAAGCTATCCTATATACACTGATAGCAGATATGTTTTCACCGTAGCCAATGTCCATGGGCCTCTATTACAGGAAAAGAGGATTGCTAACCTCAAAAATAGAAATCAAAAAAAGAGAAGTAATCTTAGCCCTATTGGAAGCTATCTTATTACCCAAGATGGTGGCCACTGTTCATTGCAAAGAACATCAAAAAGGAGACTCTCTAGAAGCCAGAGGTAGCAGAGTGGCTGATTTTGTCACTTGGGAATTAGCCTTAGAACCAATGCCCCCCTCCCCCACCCCAAATTTTGGTAGCCCTGCCAGAGATGTTCACAAATAATAGACTCAGACCTAGGTCATTTGGAGTCCAGTTTACTGGACAGTCTGGAATGCAGTAATACACTCTGGGGTGAATTTGACTGGGTGAAACAAGAACTGGCCAAATAGGACACACAAGGATGGTGGATGCTGCCAGAGAACAGACCCATCCTTCTAGTGAGGCTGGGAAGGCAACTGGTTATGGATCCCCACCAAGCAACCCACCTAGGGACAGGAAAACTGCTCTACTCCTGTAGTATGTTCCAAATTTGGAAAGCCTGATTAAAGACACCTGTGCTTAGATACACTCCAAAGGGGGAAGGAAGATCCCACAAGGGATTCAAGCTTGAGGGAAATGGGCCTGGGGAACACTTGGAGTTGGAATTTACTGAAACCAGGCCTACTGTTTTGGGTTCTAAATATTTGTTTATGGATATCTCATCAGGATGAAGGGAGGCCTATTCTACCCAGAGACTGCTCCAATAGTTACTAAGAATCTTCTTTAGGAAATAATTGGTAGGTTTGCACTGCTTCTAGCTTTGGGGTCTGACAATGGCCTGGCCTTCATGGGCAAAGTGTCTCAAAATCTGACAAAGGTATTAAATATTAATTAGAAATTACACTGTGCATATAGGCCCCAGAGCTCTAGGATTATCTTACCTAGAAAAGATAAATGAAACTCTTAAGGAGACTCTGACTAAACTGGTCCTGAAAACTAGCAAAGAATTGGGCCCTGCTCAGGATCTGATGTACTCTTTATCGAGAAGGTCATGCTCCTTTTGGAATGAAGTTTAGGAAACTGCCTCTCATTCTCCCTAAATTCTGAGATATCATCTTCTCAAGTCCTTGCAAGTTTTACAGGAAACTCACCAGTCTATTGTCTGGGCTGGGAATCTTTCCATATCCTACCTCTGAACCTGACCACCAGGAGACTTGTTTTTTAGGAAGAGGACACCAGTCCTGTCATCCTCATCACTCTAGATGCTATCAAACACACTAGATACTGAGAACAAGGATGGAAGGACTGCCATTTGGACCTTGGGTCCCTAAAAGATAAGGCTGACAAGAGTTTACTACTTCAAGATATACAATCTCTTATCAGCCTCAAACCTGGCTATAGGAATTCAGAAAAACCAGGGATAGGAAACTCTTTCTTTTGGGTGGACCTCTGTTCTTTTATGTTCCTTCTAGGGGTGGAACAATATGGTCTAAGAAAAGGATGGGGGTCAGTAAGTCAGGTTATATAAATGACTGGCTATTGAAAGGTGTTCAGGGGTTACAATTTTATCCATGCTCTGCTAAGGACAAGGTACCTGCATCTCATCCTCGAATTACCTGGCTTGTTTGTTTGACTAAATGTACCTCCCCTGATTCACTGGAAAACCACGCTCCCACTCTATGTATTTTGGTCAATGTTTTCCCCCAGGTATATGCCTATGGTAGAGAAGAAGAGAGAGTGCATATTGGCTGTGCTGGATAGTTTTATGTCAATATGATAGTTTGAATATGCTTGAACCAAGGAGTGGCACTATTAGGAGGTGTGGCCTCATTGGAGGAAGTGTGTCACTGTGGGTGTGGGCTTTAAGACCCTCCTCCTAACCATGTGGGAGCCAGTATCCTCCTAGTAGTCTTTAGATGAAGATGTAGAACTCTCAGTTCCTCTTGCATCATGCTTGTCTAGACACTGCCATGCTCCCACCTTGATGATAATAAACTGAACCTCTGAACCTATAAGCCAGGCCCAACTAAATGCTATCCATATGAGTTGCTTTGGTCATAGTATCTATTCATAGCACTAAAATCTTAACTAAGACAGTCAACTTGGCACAAGTTAAGGTTATCTGAGAGGAGGGAACCTCAAGAAAATGCCTGTATAAGATTGGGCTATAGGCAAAACTGTAGGATATTTTGTTAATCAATAATTGATGGAGAAGGGCCTAGCCCATTGTGAGTGGTCACATCCCTGGGCTGATAGTCCTGGGTTCTATAAGAAAGCAGGCTGAGCAAGCCACAAAGAGCAAGCCAGTCAGCAGCACTCCTCCATGGCCTATACATCAGCTGCTGCCTCCAGGTTCTTGCCTGTTTTAGTTTCTGTCCTGACTTCCTTCAATGATAAACAGTGATACGGAAGTATAAGCTAAGTAAATCATTTCTTCTCTAACTTGCTTGGGGTTTTAGAGTAGCAATGGATACCCTAACTAAGACACTGACCTTAATTCAATGTTAATGAAGGTCAAACAGGCCCCAATTTTGGTCCTGATCCTAGTAGCAGGGCAGAGATAGTCCTATGCAACCTCCAGAGGCAACCTCAGTCTTGTTTGTTAGGGAATCAAAACTTTAGGGAACTCAATTCTCAGATAGACTTAGACTTAGGCCACTTGGAAAATTCATTCATTCATTTGTTCCCTTCCTTCCTTCCTTCCTTCCTTCCTTCCTTCCTTCCTTCCTTCCTTCCTTCCTCCCTTTGTTTCTTTCTTCCTTTTCTTCTCTTTCTTCTTCTTCTTCTTCTTCTTCTTCTTCTTCTTCTTCTTCTTCTTCTTCTTCTTCTTCTTCTTCTTCTTCTTTTTTTTTTTTTTTTTTTGAGATAGGTTTTCTCCATGTGACTCTGGCTGTCCTAGAACTTGCTCATTAGACCAGCCTGGCATCAAAATTAGAGATCCAACAGCCTCTGCCTCCAGAGTGCTGGGATTAAGGGTGTGAGCCATCATGCCCTATGGGGAATTCTATTTCTAAGCTGGAGAACCAAGTTAACGTCCTTGAAAAGGTAATCTTGCTAAACTGAAGAGTGCTAGACCTCCTTTTTATGAAATAGGGAGGATTTGCATGGTCTTAGGAGAAAGTTGCTGTTTCCATGCCAACCAGTCAATGGTAATTAGGAAAAACCTTGCTATGGTCAAAGAAACCTAGAGAGAGAGAGAGAGAGAGAGAGAGAGAGAGAGAGAGAGAGAATGAGAACATAGATGGATCACTGATTGGTATTTATTTCTGTTTATCCCCATGCCTAACTACCTTACCACTGGCATCACACTTTTGATTCTTATTCTGATCAGGCTAATGGTGGGGCCTTACATCCTCAACTTTATGGTCAACTAAGCTACTGATCTCTAGGACCAGCTATGTTCTCCTAGAACAGGATGAATCAATAGTTTGACTCATGCTTACAGAAACAGGAATGTGACAGAGCAAGAGAGTGAGAGTGTTCCTCCATCATGTATTCTTACTGAGGCTATTTCAGGTTTAACTAGAATTTGTTAGAGAATCCCATAGAAAATTACCCAACTGTAGTCTAGGAGCCCAAAGTCAAGGTACTCTAGCTAATTTACCTTAGCTTCTGTTAACCTGCTTAATTGTTCTGAAATCCTTCTAACTATCTGCTTATCTTAGCTTCTGTCAAATTGCTTGCTTATGCAAAGCAGCTCTCCTCCCTCCTAGAAGCTGCAGAGCAAGGTGATAGGACATGGTTTCTGCCTTCAGAAACCCTGTGCTTTGGACACTTTCTGCTACTCTCAGGATCTGAATATCTGAGTCCCAGCTGTTTGTAATACAGACTTGGCTACAAAATGTGTCTTAGTGGCCATCTCTGGTGGGCTCCTTCTAACAAAGGTATGGCAAGGTTGGTGGCCTTTGATGCCTTTCTCCTTGGCTTCTAATGGCAGTCTTTCCCCATTTTTGCTTGGTCTTCATTTTACTATGTGCCTGTGTCCATTCTTATAAAAAAATTTTATATTGTTAGATAAGTGTAGTTAACCTATACTTTAAAAATATTTTCATCTCTGTCTTTGAAATAGTGTTTCACAACAATTTCAATAGCCCAGAGTACCCCTGAACTCTGTCTTCCAGACCCAGATTCCTGAGTTCTGAAATTAAAGGTGTGCTACTTTGCTTAAGGTCTCAAGATTCTATTTTTTTTAAAAAAAAAAAGTGTATGTGTTGAAGTGTGTGTGTGTATGTACACTCATGTGTATGAGTCACATGAGGTGTGTGTATATTTGCATGGAGAACATATGCTGATGTTGGATGTTTTTCTCGGTTGTTCTTAATGTTATGTTTTCAGTCAAGGCCTCTCACTGAGCCTGGAGCTCACTGATTGGCTGGCCAGTGAGCTCCAGGGACTCATCAGTCTCTAACTCCCCAGAACTAGGATTACATGGGTGGTTTAAATTCAGGTCTTCATGCTTGCACAGCAGGCATTTTATGGATTAAACAATTTCCCAGCTCTTCAATTTTTTTCCCCTTCTCCTCCTCCTTCACCACCTCCTCCTCTTCTTTCTTTTTGGTGCTGGGGAGTAAATCCTGAATCTTGCAGATATTGAGCATTAATATTTTCTTGAGTATTCTTTTATTTTGGGGTTGGGAGGCACAGTTTTGCCATGTAGCCCAGGCTGGCCTCAAACATATAATCCCCCTACCTCTGCCTCCTGATGTTATTATTATGGGTGTGCACTACCAAGGCTTGCTTTTACTTGAAAATTTAAAGTCTTTCATACCTCAGCTCAGGAACAGAGAAACAGATTCACTCTTCCTCTGCCTTTTTGTTCTATCCAAACCTTCAAAGGTTCAGGAGGATGCTGCCCACATTGGTGAGGGTGGCTCTTCCTCACTCAGTCTACTGATTCAAATGCTAATTTATTCCGGAAACACCCTCACAGACACACCCTGAGAGGATTACACAAGGCAGGAGTACCAGGAAACAGGAACCAAGACTCTAACAGAAGCTTCTTGTCACCCTAGGATGTACTATGTAATAGAACAAATAAGGTCAGTACACACTCACATGGGAAATGCCCAGGATACATTGGCAGGTTAAAAACAGAAAGAGACAAAACCTTGTATGGCATTATATATGTCACATATATATAAAAAGCACATATACAATGTAAAGTTTTAAAAAATAGATATTCATAGAAAATATCTGGAACTTGCCCAGAGATTATCATCATTTAATCTTGAATTTTTGGTTATCTATATTATTAATGTCTTAAAAATGATAATGTATTCATGCTCCATGCAGTTAAAAGTACTTTCAAGGAATAAAATAAGGTAAGCCACTGTGAGTGCTGCGGCAGATGAAGGCAATACAAGTAACATGGCGCCAGGCGATGGGAACAATGGGATGAAGGAAGGGGTGTGTGGGAGGCAAAAGCTCAGAGGTCTCATATCGTGCAGAGAGGAAAGCATCTGGCATGACTTTAAGGTTTTCAGTTTAGGTGACTAGGTTTCTGTTTTTTAATTAGAGGGTATACATTTTAGAAGAGCTAAGGTGGGGCGGGGTAACCATCCAAACTCTTAACAACCTTCTTTATGCTTAAGGCAAGGCATATGGAGGAGAGATGTAATGCTTCATCTCATTAAAAATGTGACTGATTTTAGAATCGCCATGGTAACACACCTCTGAGTATGTCTGTGAGGATGTTTCCAGAGAGGTTTAACTAAGGACGGAAGCCCCACCTTGGAGGAGGGCAGCACCATCCCGTGAGTGGGTCTCACACTGAATAAGAAGAAAAAAGATAGATAGCTCTGCTTCCTAGGTATGGGTGCAATGTGACAAGGGTCTCATTCTCTGCTCGACATCATAATGGACTGTCTCCTTTCATACTGTGACCCAAAATAAATTCTTTCTTTCTTAGGTTGCTTTTGTTAAGTATTTTTGTCTTAATGATGAGAAAACTAACCAGTAGAGAGAGAAAATCTCCACTCTCTGACAGTTGGGTGTGGGAAATAAATGACAATAAGCTAACAGGTAGAAATGGTTTGCATATGCACGGGACTGTCACCCAGTGTAGGACTCAAGGGATGTCTAGAAGGCTGACATTCTTATAGCATCGGAGCTATAGAAAGAAACAGTAGCTCAGGGCTTGGAGGTGGGAACAAGTTTTGGAAGAGATAAGAAGAGAAAATGTATAGTGAGTTTGGGTTGTCTTTAAACACAATTGCCTGCCACATACTATAGATTGCATCTGAGAATGCATGAAGGCAAGGCAGAAGGTCATATCCAGATTCAAGGTACACTGACCAGATTGAGTTCTGTAGCTATGTTCTGACGTCCAACAAAAACAAACATATCTTATAAATTGAATGTAAATGTTTGTCACAGGAGGCAGAAAATCACATCCAAAAATAATCCAGGAAATAAAATACACCTGAGGTAAAAGGCCCTCTGCAGTTTTATTCTGGAGCTTTTCTCACAGTTCCTCAAGGCCTTGCTCACCATGGATCATTCTTTTTGACTGTGTTCTGTCAAAAAGGACCAGGTAACCAAAGTGATTGGATTATATAGGAATGGGCAGCCAGAGGAAGATAGTCCAGCCCCTGCACTGGAGAAATTTAAGGTAGGGACTGAGGGATGCTGGGAGAACCTGGTGGCCAGGTCCTCCTTGATATGTTAAATAAGGCACCTGAGTCATTTGTCCTAGGGTTTGAGATTTAATACTTTTGAGTTAATTTTTCTTTGCTTATAAGATTTATTTTTCAAGGAAGGGTATACAAAAATTTTCATTTTTAGAGGATTGATCTTTAGGCAGATAAAGAGACTTCAGAAAGGCCCTAGAGGAGAATCTACCACCAATCTATCTACTACCAATCTATCTATTATTCTGCTAAATGAACACAGTGCTAAACTGACTCACACAGACTTTCATTGTTTACCCATAGGTTAATGCAACTCTCAGTCCTTACCAGAGAAGCCTCTTTTTCAGTAGACAGTGATTAGAACAGAGGTACATGACTGGTCAGTGTGCAGAGAATGAGAGCCTGTGGGGTGCTCAACCATAAATGGATCTACGCCATACTCTCTCCTTTTGGTCCTGCGGGATCATTGTGGAAGAGGGAACAGAAAATGTAAAAGAGCCAGAAGTGGTGAATGACATCAGGGAAAAGGAGCTGTGAAGCATGGGAAAGACTTGAGTAAGCTAAAGCTGGACCAGATCCCCACATTCAGGGGACAGGGTGTGGGTGGAAGGGTAGACATGAAGAGCCACCCTTGCCTGAGGAGCTATTGGCCTTTGATGGCGACTGGGGGAGGTAGAGAGTGGCCCTGGCAGGTCAACTGTGCTCCAGCACATGGTCACGCATTCAACAGTATATGGACAGCACATATCAGACTTGATGTTTTGTTTTGTTTGGTTTGTTTTTAAAGAGGGACACAAAGTTGAGTGGGTGGGTATGAGGGCAGTTGTGGAGGGTAAATATGATCAAAATACATTGTTCACACATTCTCAAAGAACTAATAACAATTAATTTTTAATATATTTTTTAAAAAAGGCTATATTTGTCTAAAGAAGTATAGGAACCAGCCCCAAGAAGTCAAGGCCAGTTTAGAATGTTCTGGCCCAGCATCACAGGATTTCCTGCCCACTGTCTCACTGTGTTTAGTTTCCCTTCCTGTAAAAGCCTTCTCTGTATTTGGGTTCCCTTGGTGTTAGAAACAAACAAAAATCTGGATATCACCAGAAGAAGAAACTAACAGTACTAAAGTGTCTCAGCAAGGCAATTCTTTTTTTTATTAAAAAGGTGCACCAAGACCTAAAACAGTCTAGCAAGCATGCTTGAACAAGGCAGTTTGTTTTTACTCCTGATGTATGTACGTATGCGGTGACCACTTCTCATCCCATTGGTGAAGCCTGACCTCACAGTCCGACACTGCTGGCTAGTCAGCACAAAGGGAAAGGGACACTTCAGGAAAGTCTTTACCCAGTTAACTTCCTTTGATATGGGGTAGGAAAATAAGGCAGAATGAAAAATGATCTCAAAATAGATTTTTAAATTTTTTATACCAAAATTAGCCCCTCCCTCACCTTCCCAGAAGCCCTTGAATAACCCTAATTGTCTTCCCACCTTCCTGAGTATTACCTTTCAAGCAGGGAGCAGTCGCACTTGAATTTGGTAGCATTCTCTCTAACCCTCTTCTCTCCTGGCTCTCACCCATTTTTTCTTTCCCAATACATGCATAAGGAGGACTAGTATATGGATTTTCAGTAACTTCAACCTCTTAGGATTTACGTGCTTTGTACTAGTTGATGCACAGGACTTGAATGAGGAGAGGCATTGCCCATGTCGGTGTTATCTGACAGTCATTAGATATCCTGGGTTATTTTCTATAGCTCTGAAAGGTTATATAGCAGTCAGCATCTTAATCGTTAAAATTTAGAGTGATGGGCAAAGGGAGAGGAAGCCAGGAATCAACTTCACAAGGAATGGGCACTATAAAACTCTCATTCTTCTTTAATTCAAGGCTCTTGTCCTGGGAAACTACTGTATTAGGGCATAATTTTCTGGATACACACACACACACACACACACACACACACACACACACACACACACTAATACCTGTTGGTTTTGTATCTGGGGAAAGAGATTAAGAGAAAGCTGAGAAATGAACTTCTAGGTAAATCCTTGCCTACCGTGTCCCTACCTGCATGCCTTACTACAGAAGAGTTGCTGTGAGTGCTTTAATGACGGACCCCACAGTCTTCCTCCATGCCCAGTGAACTGATGTGAACATAAGTCTAGAATGCCCTACTTGCTTAAAGTCCATAAAACCAACACTACTCAAGTCAAGATTCTTTCTCCTACCTGCTATTCTGGATCACCACTGTTCCTCTAATTAGGAGAAGTCTTGGTTTCTTTCCTACCCCATTAGCTGTCCTGTGTCAGAAGACAATGAACCATGATTGAGATCCTAAGAGAAAAGCCAACCACCAAAAGAATGCTGCCTTGCGTCTTCATGTTCCCTCCCTGCCACAACCAAGGAGATGGTAGCAGGTGAGAGGGATGCTGTCCTTTGAACTGGAGATGGTTTGATAGATGTCGAGCAGCTAAGGATGGTAATGCTGCAGCCATCCATCAGAGGACACCAGATTCTGCCCATGCCTGCCTCACTGTAGTTTTAACCTACTGTGCTTTTTGGAACCAGTGAAGACTGGCTATTAGAATTAACAAGGTACTTTTGAGGATGCCCTTGGTCCTGGCTACTGATGCCATTAAATAAGCCAGAAAGCATATTAACAAATTAACTCCAAGGCCAGTCTTTGTTCTGGATTACAAACCACCTCTGTGATGCTCACAGTATCCAATAAAGTCCTACAGAGATGACTTAATGTAATGAACAGGTTTAACTGTGCACGCTTGTGACATAAAATTCCCTCCACATGGTAATCACTCTGTATTTTCACACCACAAATTCTCCTTTATCAGTTTAATACCTTGTTGCCACAGAGCACTTAAGTTCTCTTTTTATTTCTTTGGCATAACTATAGCTGGAGTGGGAGAGGACTTCCCCAGATGTATTCACAGGCTTCAGCTTGTAGTCTCTTTCCATGTTGAGAGCAGAGTTCTCAGCTCTCCCCCACCATGGCTCATCAGAACCATTTAGAAGCTTGAAAAAAAATTGCTAACCTCCACTACCCTGTCCTTGGCACTCAGAATTCACTGGCTTCTGGCATGGCCCAGGGATCACCAGTGTTAAAGTCCACAGGCTGAGTCTCATGGGTCGCCAGGGATGAGAAAGACTGACCTCTAGCCTGCACACATTCCTGGTCTGACATTCAGCTCTTCAGACAGATTTTGTACAATTCTGAGTCTCTCTTGGCTCCAAATGTCTAATCCAGTAGAACTTCCTGTGCTGACAGCTATGTTGTTATTAGACTGAAGTGAGGTGTGTAAGGGGGAAAAACTTAAGGAGTCTTGGATTCTCAGGTTCCAGCCCTCCATTTATAGGACCCTGGGTGAGCAACACCTTAAATTTTGAGCTGTGGGTGCTTGCTCCTTTCACTCTAATCTTGGCTCTGGTTAATGCAACACATTTGTTGCTATTGTTATTTGTTTGTTTTATTCTTTATTTTTGTTAGGTCTGGGCTACTTCTCTTGGTAGTGGTTCCTCCTCTCTTGCTCTCCCCCAAGCCCCTCTCATGGTCCTGTTTAGTTTGCTGGCCATGTTCAGCCTGGGCTCTTCTCTCTGCCTGTGTTTTCCCTTATATTTACAATAAAAATCTTCTCCTTACTTTAGAAGTAGCCATGTCCTCCTTTTATTTTTAAACTCATTTTTTGCTTTTCTGTTACAGTACATTATTGTGTAGCTCAGGTGTGATGGTTAGTCTTGGCTGTCAGCTGGATCACAGTCAAGAAAACATACTTGTCCTTTGAGTCTGGCTTGTTTTGTTCACTTTCTGTCTTGTAAATGACATCCTATCAGTCCTCTTTCTGGCTGAATGACAGACCGTTGTATGCATACACACTACCGTTTCTTTGCCCATTCATCTGTTGACAGTCCTCTGGGTTGGTCCTACATCTTGGCTGTTATGAATAGTATTGCAATCTCATGGAATGTGTGGGTGTCTCTATGTTATGTTGACTTCAGTTTCCTTGGGCATGTACTCAGGAACACATGCATGGAGGTGATGCTGCCTCCAGGGGAGCAAACTAGTGTCTCGTTTTTAAAGAGGGGTTGTAAAAAGCCTTACTGTGCTTATGTGTGAAGGACAGATGTGTGGTGTCTAATTGACCACACAGAGAAACCACTGAACTAGACCACTCTATGGGTAGAAAGAAAGATTTACTGGGTACCAAAGTGCCAAAGCCAACAGTGGGTAGATAGACAAAAAGGAGAAATGATGGAAAAGTAAGCAGATTTTATATGGCAGCGGTGTGGGGAGCTGAGGTGATACAGGCTGTCCTACTGACCTAGAACTAGGTACCTTTTCCAGAGGTAGTTGACCTTTGGGGGATGCTTAAGGGAGGTTCAGAGAAGAGTAAAGGTGGTTCTTAGAGAACAGAAACTGCCTTAAGAGATCTACTTTCTAGTAAACAGAAACCCTCAGGCTCCCCCCCCTCTGTACCAGGAAAGGAGGGCACTGTCCCTGCACAAAGTGCTCTCCCAATGCTTGCTCCTAGACTCCCTCTGCACTTTCTACCCAGCATACCTTGGACCCAATAATCTTTCTGTTTACCTACCAAAGTCCTTTTGTTTAGGACAAAGTCACCAGCACCACCACCATTTGGGAGGAAGAACAACTTTGGACCTGACCTCTAGCATAGAAAGAGATACCTCATCTGTCTGTATTATAAAGTTTTTACTGTGGCAGCAGTAGAGAAAAGTCTACACAAAGCTGCTTGGAGGTGGAGAAGCTCTGACAGAGCATGTAACTCAACTGCTATGTGCACTTGTGATGTGGCCACTGAGACCAGGAAACTGAAATTTAAATTAAATTTAATTGCAATTAATTTCAGCTTACGCATCAACCTATGCTTGGCAGTGACTGGCTTAAGGCAGCACAGATGGGGAGGGTGGTCAAAGCAGTCATTGTCTCTGTGCTGGTCCAAATTACACTTACATTGTGGAAACTAGTTTGTATCCTTGGCAGTTCAGGCCATAAGTGCTCATGGGTTCACTGCTGTGGTCACTCTCAGAAGCTCTGTCCTCACAACACTAAGGCTCAAGTTTCCTTAGTGCACCTACTGTAAGCACAGAGAGAAGAGGGGACAGGGAGATAACTCAGCAGGGACAAAGGAACTGTACCAGGCAAGGAAGGCACTGTCTGCACAAGGTGCTCTCCCAATGCTTGCTCCCAGACTCTCTCTGCACTTCCTACCCAGCCTACCTTAGACCCAGGAAAGTTCAATTTCTCCATAAGATGTTGTTTTCCCCAACTCAGAAGTCTTTTTTATTTTAGAATTTTAAATAGTTTTTAGTAAATGTATAAAACAATGTTTTTTTTTTGACATTTTTATACATGTATATTGCTTCTCTCCCAAACTCTGATTGTAAAGTGAATAAAGGAAAATGAGTATCAAATTTTACAATGATTTGTGTTGTATATCTTTATTGTATAACCCTCTATCCACAAACCAAATGCATGTGTTTACTATATAAGAAAATATAATAGGAACTTAAAGTATATATATTCTATTTCATTTAAAATAAAAATAATAAATTTTTAAAAATCTAGGTTGTGTATATGAGAGAGCATTGGCGATGTTTGTCTCTTTCCCCTTGTTTTCCCCTACCCCAAATTCCCATTTTAAAAAAATGCATTCAAGTGGTGTGTGTGTGTGTGTGTGTTTGTGTGTGTGTGTGTACAGGCACATGTGCAATGGTACCCATGCCACAGTGCTTGTGTGGTGGTCAAAGGACAACTTTCGGGATTTGGTCTGTGTTTCCACCTTTACATGGGTTTCAACAATTGAACTCAGGACATCAGGACTGCACAGAACCAAATATCAACCCCGACTTGGGTTCTTTCCTGAGTCAAAAAAGCATGTTCTCTGTGCCCTGGCTGTGAATGTGTCTGAACATGGCAAGACAGAGCCCATGCATGTATGTGCAACAAGTCATGAGACTTGTTATTTACAGATAAGCAACAGGGAGCCATGGTAGGTGGAGACTCAGAAGAGCTTCCAGGATGGAAGAAGTACAGACTCTGCTGACTTACATCCCAGTAGGACTCTGGGAGGCAACATTGTCTGGGTTTTGTTCCTGGGGTAAAGCTATTTGCCATCAGTTTCTGGAGGTGGGGATGGGGATGGGAACACAGCTTGCCAGCCCAGCCAGCCCAGCCAGCCTCTCCTGGGCTCAGCATGTCTCATGCCCAGCACATGATGTAGCTTTCTAAAGTTCAGGTCAAACAGGATGAGACCTAGTGATAAGTATTCTCTGCTAATGGAATTAGCCAATTCAAGCCAAATTAAAGCATTTAAAGGCAGGTTTATTGGGAAGCAGCTCTTGGGCAGGTTCACTGGTCCCAAGGAAGGAGGCTAGGGAAGTTGCTACGGGGATGGAAACAGAGTGGAGGGGGAAGAGCAAGAGAGAAAGAGTGTGCACATGCAGGGAGATAAACAATGCAGAGAGAGAGGGAGAGGAGAGGAGAGAGAGAGAGAGAGAGAGAGAGAGAGAGAGAGATATGATGGAGCAGGTGATGATGAAAGCTGTTGTAAGGTCCCTGAGAGGAATGAAAGCTGGAAGCTAACATTCTTCTCTTTTTGTTTAATTAAAGATAAAGAACTAGAAAGGGTGGGGCAGGTATTGTGTTCTGTAGAGTACTTCCTGCTGGCTGGGGGCCATGTCATCTTTGGGGATCCTAAGAAAATTGGGATGCTGGCCAAGTCCCTGGAGAGCTGGCTATGTCACTGTTGTTCAGGATCTTCGAGAACATTTGCGGCTAGGAAAGTGCAGGCCCAGTTCAGGCATCTGAGGGGTTTGACTGGAGCACAGCTGGAGCCTTCCTGGAGATCCTCAAGATCTCTTGAGGATAAAGATGAAAGTTAAGTAGGCTAAAGAGAAAATTTTGTTCTTGGGTGTACATTTGAAACCTGAGTCCCAAAACTAGGGAAAGGGGAAGGAACCCCATCCTCTGGAATAGGCAATAAGTGGAAAACTTAGGCTGTTGATTGACAGGGGTATTTGACCCATGAGAGGTGGATCCAAGTAAATTCCTCGAAGCCTACAAGCATCTTTTTAAGTTTACAGAAAGAAATAAATTTTAGATCTGTTAGTATTACCATTGTTGTAATCTGCACTGAAATCCACACTGGGAAAGGGCAACAGACTCACATCTTTGTTCCATAATAGAGGCCTGGGAAGTGATTTTGGGTTAAAAGCATGAATGCTCTTTAAGGTGAACTCAGGGAAGACAACAAAACAAAACAAACCAAAACAAACAAACAAAAACCTTGTGGAGCAGCAGGGGCAAAGCTCTCTTGCTCTTGGTTGTCATTATAACTAAAGACGGTGAGAGAGGGGCTTCTTCCCTCTATCTGGAAGACCAAACGTACATAAACTTAGCACAAGGAGAAACACTTTTAAGTCTGTATTTAAAAGACAACCAAAGGAAATTTAAAATCTTGAAGCGGATTGTATTGTGGGAGGCTCTACCAGAGTTAGACGCCATGGCATTGTCAGAACTTTCCAAGTCCCAGCACAGCAGTAGCATAGTGAGGGGACGAAATCCGAAGCACCCTCATCCCTTGATGTCCCTCATATCATTTTCTTACCTTCACTTGCATTTACCAACTTCTCTAAAACATGATCTCAGGTCCTCACAGCTTAAGCTGTCAGAGGCTCAGACCTTAGAGAAACTTTACATCTATGTTTCCTTTCCTGTTATTCCCCATGAGACACAGGTGGATGATCACTGCAAGCATCCACTGTAAAGTGAGTTCTTTAGATAGATGAATAATAAAAACTTACATCTGAGACCTGCTTATCTTTTAACATGAAGCCTGTGAGCAAGGCAAGCCCGTTTGCCTTTTGAAAAATAAGAGACCTAGTAGTTTCAGCTAAATAATGAACTGACTAACGAACTAACACGACAGTGGAGTACCTTGTTAGGAGCTAGTTGCCTGTTGTTCTCTAGCTGTCATGTTACAGTTAGCTTATGTATCAGTATGATCAGAGACCCAGGAAGGATAAATTTTAATCTAAATGGCCTATATATGAATTAAAATGACAGACTAGTCCAGCCATGGTCCACTGCCTAGACAGTTGTCCCTGACTCCTGTGATCTCCATGATACTGCAGGCAGAGGCAGTCTTTGGCCACCAGGCCCAGAAAATGTGAGGCTTTTTTTTTTTTTTTTTTTTTTTTTTGTGGAGGAGGAACATGGGAGAGATCAACTTCACTTTGTCTTAGGCAATGTGTGACAATTAACTCTCTAGTGTCCTGTTTGTCCCCTTACACTGGAGGAGAAAATGGACCCGGCTTGCCCAGTGGTTAGTGTACCACAATCTGGGTAGAGTCCTTTGTTGTTGTGGCCATTTCTTCTTGGAAACCTTGTGGGGAGGTCACTACTAGGATTTGGAAGTCTCTATCTGTCATAATAAGTTTAAAGATACTAAACACCCTATTCAGCAGATTCTCTGACAGGTTTGAGGTCTACCTACCAAGCATATCTGAGTTAAACAAGCTTTGTTTTTAGTTATCTGCTCTAAACTTTACCTTGTAAATATAAAACAGGAGGTTAAATAAAGCTTAATCTTGTAATTAACTGCATCAGTTCTTAGTATGACTTCAAATATATTTCTGAACATATTAAAGGATCTAATCACCTTCAAGGTTACTGACTATCAATTTGCATTTCTTAATTATAATAACTTTCATGAGACTAGGACTTTATGTTTTATTCCCGTTAGGTTTAGAGCTTTAAAAATCACAGTTTTGAATGGAAGTTCTTCTAGCATCAAAATAAAACTTTTAAATTCATAAACATAGTCCATAAAGAAGCTGGGAACTTTTATGACCTTCATATTGTACATCATTATTGAACATAACAGTTTTCCATATAATTTAGTTTATAAAAATACATAGCTTATAAAAATCTAAAGCTATATTATAGCTTAATAACATTAATGAAATCATTAAACATGGTTTAAGATTATTTAAGCACAGCTTAATAACATTAGCAAAACCAAGGCTAAATGTATTTTTAAAGCAGTGATTTTTTTTTAACCTTTTTAATGTTGTAAACCTCCAAAAATTAAAAAAAAAAAAGTTTAAAATTGCTTTATTGTGGTTTTGTAATATTAAAATAAGGCACTTTTTAAAGAGTGAAGATAAAATAACATTATAAATAACTTAATGTCTTTTTATTTTATAAACCTGGTTTTCAAGACAGACAGAAATCAAACAAAAATATTTTCCCAGTTTAGAAGTATCTTTGGAGATCTGCTTCCCTGGTCAGTTCATGGCTTGTGTTGCAAGACGGCGGTAAAGCCATGACTTCCACCTTCTTGGGCCCTTAGCAAAGATGGTACCCACCTATGTGTTGTTTATATCCCAGAATGGAATCATGTTACACGGTTTGAGATTATCTAAGCACAAACTTTCAATCACTAATTCCTAGTTATGAGTTTTAACCATATCCAATAATTTATAAGTCAATAATCCTATTTTTGATCCTGGACTTTAAAAACATGTCTGGGTCTGATAAGGATGAGCAACAACCATTTTCAGAGCTACAATAAAGTAGGACAGTATAAAATAGCAGTAGAAAGTATGAAACTGCTTTAATTGTATCTATGCCTAAATAATAATTGAATTCCTATTATATTAGATCCAGTGGCCAGAAAACCCTGAGGTAAATTCTTAGCCTAGGTGGCCAGTGGCAGGAGAAAGAAACATTTACTCATATATTCAAGACCAGTCAGAAACAAGCATGCTAGCCACATATGTCTTAAATTAGCTGTTAATCTGAATAGACTTTTATAACCTTGAAATTTCATCATCACAGAAAAAATATTTTAAACCAGGGTTGAATCACATATATAATATGTTGTAAAAGTATAACTTTGAATTTCTATCATCACATACAAATCCTTACCAATTTAAAATATGAGACTTGTTGCTTTCTTAGTCTGAAAGGAGATACAATAGTAAACACAGAGTTTATTAGAACTTATGAAGTTTTATAATAGTTGATTTATACCGTGTGGTCATCTTAAAATGGTGAAGTCACATGACAGGTTGTAAGCCATGTGGCTGACATGGTTGCTATGTTAAAACATTTGTGTTTTATAGATATACATTTTTAAATGAGAGCTGCATCCAAATTACATATGCATTACACATATGGAGTTGACTTTAAGTTACATAAACACATATACACATATATATGTCTTAAACAAGAGATGAATCATATATATATGTATATACATATATATTTTAATTATAAGCTCTTTGTTATATAAATTTAAAGCCAAGTATTGTTGCAGATTATATAGATTTTTAAACCATACCCAATGAGCAGCTTACAAATCCTTAGAAAAGAGTTTACAGCATAATCTTAAGATAGTATTTTTTTTTCTTTTGAGAGCAGAGGGTAAAGAAATCAGAGATAAAACATTTTTAAGAGTGGGGAGGTAGGACTTTAAGTATAGAGCAGAGCAAGTTTAAATACAATATACTTGGGAATCATCTATCTGTGGAGGTGAGAATCTGGAAATTAGGTGTGTCAATTTGACATAAAACTTGAGTTCATGAAGGGGTGGGGGGAGCACTCACCTGACCTAGTGCAGTCTGGGGCAGGAGGGTGGAGGGTGTGCAGGTCTGCGTGGGGAGGCTGAGAGCCAGAGCTACATGGAGGGATTAGACTCTAGCTAGAATTTGAAATCAAACTCACAGATAAAAGCTCCATACATACTTCAGGAGTGGTTAGATTAGCAGTTTGGTTGGGAGCAGCCATGGGTGGACCAGGTGTATGTTGCACATTACTAAGTCTCACGTGGCTCTGACCTATTGCAACTTACACACAAGACCTTTTTATGCAGCATGGGGACAGAGATCCGACAGAAAGAAACATGGCTTGGAGAAAAGAGAAACGGAATAGAGAATCTCTTTCCATTTTTCTGATAGCTCATAGTATTCGCAAATGTCCTGAATAATAGTAGAAATTTGATTGAAAAGTCGAATAGATCTAGGACCTTTCAGGTCACGTTTCAGGTGTAGAGGCTGGAGGCTTTCTAAGAGGGATCCAAGGAGGAATATGGAAGACACTGTTTCCATAGATGGGGGGAAGGACAATGTCACTGCAGACTTCAGACTTGGGCGTCTCCAGGACTCCAGGGGACACCAAATGAACACCAGGCCATTCAGTGGGTCATTACCACACATAAAAGGGGGTCAGTGGCTTAGCTTGGCTAAGCCAGGGGAATCTCGGTGCCTGGTACCGTAACTTTCATAGAGGCCAGGAGGTGAGAAAGAAAGCCGAGCTCAGCTGGTTAGTCAACAAAAGGATGGACTGGGTATCAGGACTATCCTGTACCTCACTGGTACAAATTGGCATAATTATGCTCTAATTGTATTTTGAGAGAAAAGTTTCATTTTAACAGGAAGGGTGATGTGTACGAGGAGCTAAGGTAGGAGGAGTACTGAGAGGAAGAAAAGGAGTAAGATGAGGAGAAGAAGAAAGAGAGGAGAAGCTAGGTGATGAAAGAGAGAAAGAGGGGGGAGACAGGGAGCCAGATGTTCAAGTATCTCCACCAGTCAAAGATAGTTGTTATATCTAGGTTGGTCAGTAGGTTACACCTCTGATTGAACAATTCCAAACTTATAAAGCCTATGATTAACATTATTTTTAAAAAATGTATAAATGCAAAAAGGAAAAGGGGGCATGGGATAGGGGTTTCCTAAGGGGGAGGGGGAATGGGGAAAGGGGATGCCATCTGAAGTGTAAATAAAATATCTAATAAAAAATAAAAAAAGAAAAAAAGAAAGAAAGCCGAGCTCTAGAAATAGGGTCTCAACCAAAGGAAAAGGGTTGAGGCACAGAATCGTAAATGCCACGAGGACCTAGAGGAACTCTGGGATTTACAGGAAGCTCCAAAGCAGAGAAGAGAGCAGGAAGGGGCAGAATGGCCTAAGGAAACTTCAGGGTTGCAGCTTCGGGGTTGATGGGATGGCAACAGGTGAAGAGGGCCTACATTGGCCTTAAAGCTCTTAGCTGGGAATACCTCTGCCTCCAAGAGCATCAGAGGAGTGATGGACGACGGACAGATGTTCAAAGGCCACTTCCTCGGACTCAGGGAAGTGTTCACACAGATGAAAAAGGAAACTCACCTAATTGTCACTGGTGGATGGAGTGCTGAGCGCTTGGGGAGCCGGAAGGAAGATTTGTTGTAGGTGGCAGCAGGCTGGAACTAGGGCCCTAGTGTGTGGCTTAGACCCACGGGAAGGAGTACAGGCGCCAGGAGAGCCAACTGAGTCTCCGCACCAATGTTATGAAACATAATGGGGGAGGGAGGTGGTATCTAGAGGGTCCATGCCGGGGTATGCCCCTCAGTAATTATGTCGTGCAACAGATTTGGTATAAAGAGAGTTTACTGGGGGAAGGGAGAGGAGTGAGGACCTGGGAAAGGGTAGAGGCAGACATTTAAGCCATGAGGGCAAAGAAAGGAAGGGAGAGGAGTGAGGACCTGGAGAAGGGGTAGAGGCAGAGGAGTGGACATGTAGGCAGGTAGACAGGTGTGGGTAGAGCCATGAGGGCAGAGAAGAGGGGCTGAGGGAGAGAGATGGATAGAAACGGGGGTGGGGAATGAATGCTCTGAATGCTCGGGACCAGGGGGGAAGGAGAGAGAGAAAGGGAGCGGGCAAGGGGAGAGGAAGAGAGCTGGGGTAGTGGGTGGGCAGTCCTTTTATGAGCAGCACACACCAGGTGCACCTAGGTGTGGTGCCAGGTGATGGCGGCAGGTACTGATGTAAGTCATTGCTAGGTCCCTGGCAGGAACCTTTCGGAATTGCCCGTAAGCTATCACTGGGAGCAGGAAGTTTAGGGTAGGGGCGGGGTGAGAGTGCTGGGAGGAGCCACAGGTACAGAGTGGTAGGAGGGCCAGAATCCCTTTGTAATAGGCACCTGTTATGTTAGTCATTTGTCCTGGGTTTCTTGCTGAAACCCAACAGCTGGGATTCCTTCTGCATACACCCCTGCCCAGGGCTGCTTAGATGTCATTTGCCTTTTTAAAGCCTTCACTAAACTTCTGGTGTTGTACAGCCATTCTTTGACACTGGAACTCCCTCAGCAGAACACAGTGCTCCTTTCAAAAGAGTCCGGGCTCCTTTCCTCTCTGCAGCTCATTCCAGGTAGAGTTGCTGGAGGCTATGACTTCCTTCAACAGGGTTGAGGTAACATGTAGATACAGTTGCCTCTGCCACCCTTCCTTCCTTTCATTTCTGTCCTGGTGGTCCCATTAAAACTAGTTTGTTGCATTGCAGAGATGGTTCAGTGGATAAAGAGCATGTCTTGTTAGCATGGAGACCCATGCTCGGATCCCCAAGGACTCACTTAGAAGCTGGTAATTCCTGCACTCAGGGGCAGATGTGAGATCCCAGGGAAAACTTGGTAACTAACTGAATCTGTGAGCTCCTGGTTCAGCAATAGACTCTGACTCATCAAAGTAGAGAGAGTGATTGAGGAAGATACTCAGCATCAACTCTGGGCACACATACACACACACACACATACACACACATACACACACATACACACACACACATACACACACATACACACACATACACACACATATACACACACATACACACACATACACACATACACACACATACACACACATATACACACACATACACACACATATACACACACATATACACACACATACACACACACACACACACACACCACATCACAGAAGGAGAGGGAGAGGGAGAGGGAGAGGGAGAGGGAGAGGGAGAGGGAGAGGGAGAGGGAGAGGGGGAGACGGATCACAGAAGGAGGGAAAGAGGGAGGGAGAGAAGAAGGAAAGGAGGGAGGGAGCTGGGGGTGTTCATCAAGCTGATCCTATTCAGCTTCAAGTGTCTGATGCATCTTTGACTTTATAAACAAGTGTCTGTTCTCGGCACACTAATCTGAAACTGCCTGACTAGTGAATATATGCTCCTGAGGTTTCAGTTTCAGAATAAATGGCCTTTTTAGTCTCTAAGGAGCTCTTGGATATGCAACAATTTTACCAGTATTCCTTACACTTCACCAGAAAAAAATAACCCGCCTCCTATAAAGTGACATCTCCCTTCTCTTCCATCTACGCACATTTGGGCCCAGTGTCGTGACTGTCCGCTCTATGTCCGACACCTCAGCTTACTAAGAGCCACGCCAGATAAAAAGTAGGAAGCAAACAACACGGACATCAAATCCCGCATCCGCTTCACTTGCCGTCTGGCTGGCTTGAGTGAGCTTGCCTTGGTCTTATGAGCACAACCTGGCGACCCCACTTTCAATGTGTGACTTCGCTGCTCCCTGGTGCTAGAATGCCTGTGTTATGCTGGCACTGGTAGGGACGGCTGTTCAAGTTTTAGGATTTCTGCAAGCTGATTGTAAACCTAGCCTTTATTAAAAATTGAATGCTATAAACTTGCAATCAGTTAGGTTACATTTTAAAAGCTAACACTCAGGACTCATTACTTCCTAACAGCTTTGCATGTCGCCATTTCCAGCCATGTTCGTGCAGTTTATAAACACAGTAAGCTCCTTTATCCACTACTCTGCCTCTTGTGCTTCCAGTCTGCAGGCAACAGAGGCCCCAGAATATTAATGGGAAAATCCATGTCTTGAGAAAAAACATATATTGATGGAACTTTCATCATTAGTATTATATTATCTGTAATTAAGATTCCTCTGTTTTATTATTAGCTATTGGTAGTCTATTACTTTATATAAGTTACAGATTAAACCTTATCCAACTGGGGAGATGGCTTAACATGTAAGAGCACTTTATTGAGTTCAAATGTCCAGAACCTGAAGAAAAAAACTAAACATGGTCACAGGTGTACTTGGAACCCACCACTGCAGGGGCAGCCTGGAGGATCGTCAGGGTTTTCTGGTCACCAATCTAGCTGCAGGTTCAGTGAAGTCACTTGTTTCAAGGGAGCAAGTGAAGAGTGACAGAGAAGGACACCAACATCCTCCTTTGGCCTCTGTGTGCACTCATGGGTGTATGCAACCCCACACGTGTGTGCACATAAACCATATATACCACACTCACACATGCTGCACATCTACACACACACACACACACACACACACACACACACACACACACACAAATACACAGCCCTTTATCATAAGAATTATACATGTGTAGAAAAATGTGTACTGTGCCTAGGGTTGAGCAATATCCATGATCTCAGGTGTTCACTGAAGTCTTGGAGTATACCCCTTGCCTACGAGGGGAAGCTATTTTATACATATTATCTATATAACACATGCTATATACTATATAGCACGTATCTACATAAGTGTTGTAGAGATATTTTCTAACAAGTGGCTTCCTGCTGAGCATTTCTTCTCATTTTGTAGCTCTGTGCTCAGGGAACAGCTTGGTACCTTGAAATCAGCCAAGCTGAGGATGTGCACAGCGATCTCCAGCCAGTGTTTCGGTCTGAGTCGGACTTACTGTTCTGTTGATCAGATATTCGGACATCAGAAAGTGGCCAAAAGGCTTTGCTAATCAGATGAGCCCACAGCATGTGCTATATCTGTAGCGGTAGCCTTGTGAAGTACTCGGCACACTGTCAAACCGTTACTGAATTGTAAACACACATTAGTGTTATGGTTGGATATTCCATGTACCACAGGGCTTATGTGTAAAAGACTTGGTTGTCTGATGATGGGCTTTGGGAAAGTGACTGGTTCCTGTAATCCTGGAGACTCTGGCTTTTGTGTGTGTGTGTGTGTGTTAGAGGATTCTGGAAAGACCATATGTATATATGGTCTTTTTTCCCCCTCCTTTTCCCCCTTTTTTATTGGATATTATATTTACATTTCTAATTTTATCCCCTTACCCCATTCCCCCCACCACCCAGGTACCCCTTATTCCATCCCCCCCTCCTCCTGCTTCTATAAGGGTGTGACCCACCTATCCCCCACTCCCACCTCCCCACCCTTGAATTCCCGCCCCCCCCCACTCAGTGTTCAGCCTTCATGGGACCAAAGATCTCCTCTCTCATCTATGCCCAACAAGGCCATCCTCCCCTACATATACAGCTGGAGTCATGGGTCCCTCCCTATGTGCTCCCAGGCTGGTGGTTTAGACCCTGGGGAGCTCTGATTGGTTGGCATTGTTACTCTCCTCATGGGGCCACCAATCCTTGCAGCTCCTTCAGTCTTCTCTCTAACTTCTCTGTTGGGAACCCTTGATCTGATCAGTGGTTAGCTGTGAGCATCTGCCTCTGGGTATGTCAGACTCTGGCAGACCTCTAAGGAGACAGCTATATCAGGCTCCTGTCAGCATGCACTTCCTGACATCCATATCAGTGTCTATCTTCTGTGACTGCACATGGGATGGATACCCAGGTGGAATGGTCTCCAGACGACCCCTCCTTCAGTTTCTGTCCCACACTTTGTCTCCATATTTGCTCCCTTGAGTATTTTGTTACTCCTTCTAAGTAAGATCTAGGCATCCACACTTGCTCTTCCTTCTTCATGAGCTTCATGTGGTCTGTGAGTTGAATCTTGGCTATTTCAAGCTTTTGGGCTAATATCCACTTATCAGTGAGTAAATACCATGTGTGTTCTTTTGTGATTGGGTTACCTTACTCAGGATGATATTTTCTAGTTCCATCCATTTACCTAAGAATTTCTTGAATTCATTATTTTTAATAGCTGAGTAATATTCCATTGTGTAAATGTACCACATTTTTTGTATCCATTCCTCTGTTAGAGGACATCTGGGTTCTTTCCAGCTTCTGGCTATTATAGGTAAGGCTGCTATGAACATAGTGGAGCATATGTCCTTGTTATATGTTGGAGCATCTTCTGGGTATATGCCCAGGAGCGGTATAGCTGGGTCCTCAGGTAATGCTATGTCCAATTTTCTGAGGAACCTCCAGACTGATTTCCAGAGTGGTTGTACCAGCTTGCAATCCCACCAACAATGGCAGAGTGTTCCTCTTTCTCCACATCCTCGCCAGCATCTACTATCACTTGAGTTTTTGATCTTAGCCATTCTGACTGGTGTGAGGTGGTATCTCAGGGTTGTTTTGATTTGCATTTCCCTGATGACTAAGGATGTTGAGCATTTCTTAAGGTGCTTGTCAGCCATTCAAGTTTCCTCAGTTGAGAATTTTTTGTTTAGCTCTGTACCCCATTTTTTAATGGGGTGGGACTCTGACTTTTAACAGATCAAATATTTGATGGATTTATAAAATGATGACATCATTGAGAGGTAAAGTCTGGTTGGAAAAAGCAGTTCACTGAGCTCATGCCCTAAAGAGATAAGCCTTGTACTAGGCCCTTAACTATTCTCTGTCTCTGTCTTTGTCTATTTGTCTCTCTCTTCCTTGGCACCATAGGGTGAGTAGCCTCTTCCGTAACATGCACAGCCTTACCATAGGCCCATAGCAATGGAGCTTCTGAGGAAGGACTGAAATCTCTGAATCCATGAGTTGAAACAAAGCCTCCTCTTACTCAACTGCTTCAGTTGGGGGTTTGGCACAGAAATAGAAGATTGGATATCCCAGCTGCAGATGTATGAGTTCAGCAATACCTGATGACAACATCCTATAAGAATTCACTGGTTTCGCTGGGCGGTGATGGCACACGTCTTTAATCCCAGCACTTGGGAGGCAGAGGCAGGCAGATTTCTGAGTTGGAGGCCAGCCTGGTCTACAGAGTGAGTTCCAGGACAGCCGGGACTACACAGAGAAACCCTGTCTCAAAAAACAAAACAAAACAACAACAAAAAAATTCATTGGTTTTGTGTAGTCTAAGATGAAAAGTAGCTTATATTTAGTAATTGTATCTAAGTTACATGATGCATATACTAGATATGAGTACAAAGTAAAAAGCATAGGTACACAAGCTTTTCTCTCTCCGCAGAGCTGGCCCTTAGATATCTGCAGCACCACTGAGCTTGGATGTCCAGGAAGGCTTTGGCTAAAAGTAGTGCTGCAGTGGGGAGAGCCCGGGCTCCCTGTCAGCTCAGATTCCCACTTGGCAAAGGTCCATTCCCACAGCAGGATTCGCACAGCTTTCTTGTGGGACTTTGCCCAGAAGTATAGTTGAGTTGTCACAGTGAGGCAGCTTCCCAGGAGCTGGCCACCCACACACTTCCCTCCTGTGCTCCTGATGTCCCTCCCGCCTGTCCCTCCCCCCTGCTGGATCACCTGATGTGAGATATGGCTCTTTGTAGTAAAGGTGGCCAGGGTCCTGAGCCTCTGCTAGAGCCTTGTCAAGGGATCTCCCCTCTAAGAAGATTTGTGTGGCCTCCACCTGGTAAACAAGCTCGTTACTGGACCCTTGCCAGTCCTACTGGGCTGTGACCTGTGAAGATAGTATGCGTTTTTTTTTAACTGCTCTAAGCATTTGTGCTGCCTGTCAGACACTGCTATTTGCACAGAGGTCATGGCAAGTGGGAAAGCAGTTAATAGACTAGGTTCTTAAGTAATAGTTAATCTGAGAGGAGCAGTTCCAGGACTCCAGCTAACCAAATCCATGAATATTCACATCCCTTACGTTAAATGACACAGCATTTGCATATATGTTTATTATTTAAATCATCACTAGATTATTTATAATGGTTAGTGTGATATAAATGCTGCATAAGTAGTTGTTTTACCACATTGTTTAAGGAATAATGACAGGATAAAAAGCTTACATGTTCAGAACAGAAGCAATTAAACGAGACATTCTCAAGCCATGGCTGGTTGAGTCTGTGGATGTGGAGGCCTGAGATGGCCAGATGTTGAGGACACAAGATGGTGCTACGTGAGGGGAGAAAAGTAAAACCTCAAGGGAGGACATCATGCTTTTAACTTGGCCTTCCCATCAGCTTATGGCACTATTCAGAGCTTCTAGAACCTTTAAGAAGTGGGGCATGGTAGAAAAAGGTCACAGAGGGATATGTTTTAGGGGGGGATATTAGGACCCCAAGTCTTCCTCTTCTTACCTAGCAACCATCAGGTGAGCAGCTAAGCTTCACCATATGCTTTCTGGCATGGTCTTCAGCCTTGCCACAGACCAAAAGCACCATGAGCCGAAATGAACCTTTCTTCTTTTAAAGCTGATTTTCACAGGCATTTTGTCACAGCGTTATAGAGCTAACAGGAGATGAAAAGCATGAAGATGATGTTTGAGGAAAGATGTGCGGAACTCGTGGGAAGTGACTTAGTAAGCCAGATGGCACCCCAGGAGGGACATGCTCCAGGCAAAGAGAACAGCAAAGCCAAGACCTTTTCCAAGGTAGGAGCACACACACACACACACACACACACACACACACACACACACACACACACAGAGAGAGAGAGAGAGAGAGAGAGAGAGAGAGAGAGAGAGAGAGACAGAGACAGAGACAGAGACAGAGACAGAGACAGAGACAGAGACAGAGAGAAATAAGAGAGTGCTGGTGTGGCTGAAGACTCCTCAGACTCCAGCACACATGAGCAGACACTGACTTCTTCATGACCTCTGCCATTGTCTGAATGCTGAGGAGACAAGATCCTCCTCCATGCCGTTTATTTTAACCACCATTTATCAATCACTTATGAAGTATTTGTGATTTGATGAAAATGGCCCTTTACTTAAAAGCTATGCCCTTGCTTCTTTGCCTGGGGCTTCAAAGTACCATCCAGCACCACTTCAGTGGCTTGACACTTGCCCCAGGAAGGTAAATACGCTGGCCAGCCAGCCTTAAGCATCTGCCTGTCTTGGCTGTCCCAGCACTGGGATTACAAGTGTGCAATGCTATACCTGGCTTTCTCTTATGTGGGTGCCGAGGACTGGACTCAGGGGCAGATACCTTACTAACTGAGCTATCTCCGAGCCCCCTTCTTCAGTTCTTTGCCCTTGAGCTCTGAGCTTACAACCCACCCACAAAGTCTCTTCATTAGCCTTCTACTCTTCCCTCGTAGATGGAGGATAACTCTAGCTCTGACAGGGCAATAGTCCACTCCTCAGGACGCTGAGGCAGGAAGATGGCTATGTGTTTGAGGTGGGTATGAGTGGGGGATAAGCTAGGAGGAAACATGGATTCTGCTTCTAGAATCTTTGTCCCAGTGAAAACTTCAGATTGTCCCCTGGCCTGCAAGGTGTGTAGGAAATTGAGTTTTGTCTTAGGCGTTTTGAGTTTGAGGCATCCAGAGGCCCATGAGCAGAGGTGCATGAAGGTCATTGAGTGGCTATACTATGGTCCAGAAGAGAGGACAGGAGTGCAAAAAGCTATGGAGGTCACCATCGGGTCTTGATGAAGGTACATGCGTGAGGCTGGTGATTCTTAGCCTTAACTACATTCTAAAACTATTTGAGGGCTTTAAGAACTGTACCTAGACATGGCTCCTTGCAGACCAGCTGAGGGCAGAATATAGAGAACGAAGCACGGGCATCTGTAAGTTTAAAAATCTTCCTGGTGGTTCTAACATATACTGGGGGTTAAGGAATAATGAGTTATGCAACCCATTCTCAAAACTTGGCACAGTGGACTCACCCAGAAATCTTTAAGAAGCACAGCCATCTGCCTTCCATCCACAGAATCTGAGCAGAATTGTTCGGGATGCAGGCCTGAAGATTGTAATGTTTCTATGTATTACTTTCAGGTTTGAAGACTGAACAGTGTAGAGTGTGGGGCTAGAACTTGGGCCCTCAGGCTTTGTGCTTCAACCCACGGAGCTATGTTGCAGGTCCCTGGTCTTGGGCTCTCAGGCTCATGTACTCTTCCTGCTTTTTCTGCCCTCTATGGAGCTGGTACCAGAGGTACAAGTAAGTGTTCATGCCTGGCTGGAAGGTTTGTTATTGTTTTTGAAATGGGGCCTCATTTCCTTGAACAATCATTCTATTTTATTGACAAGAAAACCTAGCTCACAATTACTGAGTTTATAAGTGACATGGCTGGAAGGATGGAAATTTCTTCTAGTCAGGCTGTGGGACCCTTGTGCCAAGGCTGAGCCCTGCTGGCCTGAACTCCTTCCTAATTTGAAGCATTGTTTCCGTAGTGTAGGAGAACTCTTTCTGTTCCTTTTTCAACAACATGATTTTCCTGGGTTTCACCAATGACAGGGTGCTCAGTTCCTCTGGCCACCAGCAATACAACCAGAAGCAAGGAAGACTTAGGATAAGATGTGAATTGGGCTACCACTGAATGCCATGCTTCCAGCCTCATGGGAAAGAGAAAGAAAGTAGTGTGTTGAGGGAAGTGGGGAAGGCTGTGGGTACCAGTGCTAAGCAGGAGTGACCCAGTTCCTGACTTCATTGTCCCAGAGACACCATGTCTTAGCCTTCCCAAGGTTTAGTTACTTTGGGTCCTACTTTGCTTCAGTTGGTTGAAGCTAGGCCACCTACAGAAATGTAAAAAAAAAAAAAAAAAAACCTTCACAATTTGCAGACCTTGGTGGGGAACCACTGAGGATTAAAAGCAGCCCCATTTTAGCAGTTCAGAGGTGGGTCAGGGGACGGGTCTCTTAATGACCCATGGGAAGGGCTGGCCAAGTATGCACCAGGCTCTGGGCTCAATCCCGATACCCATGGGTCCCACGTGAGTGAGTAAGGGCTGTTAGCCAAAAGGCAGCTTTGACAGCAAAGGTATTTAGGACTTGGGGGAGAAATGAAAATGTAATCTTCAACATCGGGGGGGGGGGGGGGGACGTATAACAGGTTGTGAATAATTCAGAGTTAATTACTAGGAAAATGCCTTCCTCTCTCTTTTTATTCTTTCTCCTGCCTGATGCTTAGGCTGCAGGTTCAGTAGATAATTTCATTGCAGAAATTCCACTTGAGAGAGAAGGAGCTAAGTCTGCAGCTTTCATCTTTTGGGGCTCGGAAGCTGGAGTGCTTGGGGGTGCAGGCAGGAAGCTGCCACCCCCATTGTGGAGGACGGTCTGTAACTCCTGCAGACTCTAAGGGAATGTGCCCAGCTGTGCAGATGGGTACCATTACCATGTTGAGTTGTTGTAGCTCATTCAGGGCCTCTTCACTGTCCCACGATCCCATTACACACCCACGGCCATCAATTTCAAACTCCATGACTTGATTCAAAGCCTTGGTACCCACTATCTCATTCTCTCTGATATATTTAAAAAATAATCGCATCATTATTGAGGAATAATTCCTGTAATATAAAATCCACCTCCTTAAATGATTTTAGAATTTTCACACAGTTGTAGAATGTCACCACTGCCTTTCTTAGAGTGGGTTAGCACCTTACAAAGAGGCCCCTTGCCCAGCCACCGCCCCTCAGCAACAACATATCTTTTCTCTGCAAGCTATGACAATCGTTAACTTATTTTATCTGGTGTTTCAAAGTAGGATTTAACTATTCTGGACATTTCATGTAAATGGGATCATCTGATGCCTTTGTGAC
This sequence comes from Arvicanthis niloticus, assembly GCF_011762505.2. Taxonomy (NCBI): domain Eukaryota; kingdom Metazoa; phylum Chordata; class Mammalia; order Rodentia; family Muridae; genus Arvicanthis; species Arvicanthis niloticus. Next base: position 90,124,023 of record NC_047658.1, on the reverse strand, counting down.
TGGCATCTTTCATGCAGCATGGTGTCTCATTTTAAAATCTAGGAATGACAAATAAGGGTCTGCTTTCCCTACATCCTTGCCAACTCTTGTAACCATACAGATGACCTCCTGGGAATCAGTGTAGGCTGGTTTGGTTAGGAGGTCCCTACAGAAGTCGGAATCTGTGATGCTCAGGTCCCTTATGTAAAGTTGTCTATCTTTTGTATTTCAGCTGTCTTATGAGGTGCCACACAAGAGCTCATTGGGATTTGAATTTGCATTTCCCCAGTGACAGATGATGCTAAACATATCTATTTCCTTACCTACCGTTTTTATGACTTATCTGCCCAGGATTGGGATATATAGTCCAGAGGTAGAGAACTCGCTTAGCATGCATGAGGCTGTAGATTCAGTCTCCAGAACTGCAAACAGCCACAAACCCAAATAAATCTACAGCCCATTTAAAAACTGTTAGTTTCTCCTCTACCCCTGAGTTACAGTAGTTCTTCAGGCAGTCTGGGTACAAGCAACGTTCAAATATATTTTTTTTTATTCTCTGGGTTTTTTTCTCCCCACCCCCTTTAATGACTTATTTTAGTCTTTAATTATATGTATGCCTCTGTGTGTGTGTGTGTGTATGTGTTTTCATGTGTGCTCCATGGTGCACATATGGAGGCTAGGTTAGAAATTGCATGAACTGCTTCTCTCCTACCATGTGGGTGCCAGATGATTGAACTCAGGCTATCGGATTTGGTAGCAAGTAACTTTCCCAGCTGAGCCATCTTGCTGGCCCCTCTTCCCTTTCTTGAAGATGTCAGTTCACACATGACCTTGAGCCCTTCGTGGTGCTCGGTTGAGTTCTTATTTTCACTAATGCTTTTGGTGTGGTGTGTGAGAGGCCACAGCCTCACCCGAGAGGAGGCGATTCATTTATACACTTTCATCTAGCCGTTTTACAGGGTCAGCTCTTACATTTAAGGATGATCAGGTTTGAACTGGTTTTGCACGTGGTGTGAGGTGGCGGCTGTAAGGTGTTTAGCATGTGCTTCCCTCAGCCCGTTATCAGTTCTAGCTTCACAGCTCCACTCACTCCCTTACTGTAATGATGACCCACTATCATGGTTTCTTTGGACTTTGATATTTTACTTGGAAAATTCGGTAGGAATTAATCAGGGTTCTGGAGAGGAACAGAAAGCTTCATTAGACTGAGTCACATGACACAGTCGTCCAAAACTATCTGTCTTCATGCTGCAGAGGCTGAAGACCTGGTTGAATGCCCCAGCAGCTCTGATCTGGCCTTGGCCTGGGGAACTCCTGGAGAAACACTGGTCTTCAGTCTACATTGGAAGTTGGTTCTGAGACCAGGCCTTGGTTGAAATGTTTTTGTTCAACCTTGGTCAATACCTACACGTACCAGACCTTATGATGTGCATTCATTTAACTTTGTAAGGAGATTCCAAACAGTAGTCATTGATACATGGCAGGTATAATTGCTCCAGGTGCTTGGTGACATCTGCTGTGACTGTAGCCATCTTAATAGCTGTGAGGTGATACCTCACATTGATTTTAATTGCCAGTTGCCCTGCTGACTGGCAGCAATGAGAGGCTTTCATGTACTTACCATATGTGCACCTACTTTTCTGATTGTTCACACTCTCACCTAAGAAGAGTGTCAAGTGTTCCTATCTTCATTGCCAGTTTGGAGGAGTTCTTTGTATATTTTGGATACTGTTCCTTTGATAAAGTTACTGTGCTTTTGTTTTTATCTATTTTAGTGTGTACACATCTGTTTAGAGATTCAAACGATGAATTGTATTATGTTAGGCCCAGTACTTGGCATATAATAATTATTCAAACAGCAGAGCCTAGGAGGGAATGACCCTCTACCCCCTGGCCATTCTCCCATTGCTGAACATCTTCCAATTTTAGGGTTCCAATCATCTCTCTCTCAACAGAGATCATGTTATAAATGATGCTTTTTTGTTTTCCTTTAAATTCCTTGCTTCATTGTTTGCTTAAACATATTCTAAATCTACATTTCATCCATTAAAAGCAATGTCAGGTGGAAAAAAAAAATAAAGGACAGTGTGTACTGGAACCTTTTCCTGTCTCTGGCCATCTTATGATTCTCTTTTTATTCTTTTCCTCCATTGTGCTTTTGAGACAGCATCTTGATAGAAGTGGCCCAGGCAGTCCTCCTGCCTCAGTTTCCTAAATGCTGGGATTATAGATGTGCCCAATCACATCCAGACCTGATTTTCAATCTTTGTGTGTGTGTGTGTGTGGGGGGGGGATTGAACCCATATATATGGGGATTGCCATATATATGGCAAGTAAGTAGTCTACCACTGAGCCACATTTTCAATCTATTTCTCATTTAAAAAATAATAATGATTATGTCCAGACTTTGTCAGAACCAGCTTCCTCAGCCTTCCAATGTAGACTGAAGACCAGTGGTTCTCCAGGAATCCCCCGGGCCAATGCCAGATTGGAGCTGCTGGGGCATTTGACCAAGTTCTCAGCCTCTGCAGCATGCAGACGGATAGTTTTGGACTATCCCAAACTATCATGTAAGTCAATATAATCAAGCTTTTTGTCATATATAGCCATTCTCCCTTCTGTTCCTCTTGCTGAGTTATACAGGCTGGTCTTGGACCTTGACAGACCTTGTACTTGTGATCTTCCTACCTCAACCACCCAAGTGTCTGGGATTATAGACACATGCCACTAGGCTTAGTGTCTTGGTCACTGTTCTATTGCTGTGAAAAGACATCATGACTATAGCAATTCTTATAAAGAGTACCTTTAACTGGGGGCTCACTGTTTCAGAGGTTTAGTTCATTATCATCATGGCAGGGAACATGGCAGTGCACATGATGGTGGAGCAGTAACTAAGAGCTACATCCTGATGTGGGCAGACAGAGAGGAGTGGGAAGAGACTGGGCCTGACACGGATTTATGAAATTTCAAATCCTTCTAATCATTTCAGAGAGCTCCACTCCCTGGTGACTAAGTATTGAAATATAAGTCTATGAGGGGCCATTCTTATTCAAACCACCGCACTTAGCTATTTTCTCTTTATGCTTAATGCTATCAACTATTTGTACCATGATGTACCAGAATATGGGACTCATCTTACTTATCAGTGCCTTGACTGGTTAAGTTTCACTTGCCAACCACAGGGACTGGTTTAGTTATTAGTTTTTCCAGTTAATCACCTTGATAGTACAGTCAGCCATCACAATTATGTTTGCAATGGCTGCATTTGTATTGAACATCTGCATTTTTCCTTGTCCTTATTCCATTAATAATACACTACAGCAACTATTTAATAGCATCTACATTGTACTGGCTGGGTTCATGTGTTGATTTGACAGATTCTAGAGTCATCAGAGAGAAAGGAGTCTCAGCTGAGGAAACGTCACCATGAGATCCAGCTGTAAGGCATTTTCTCTATCAATGATCAATAGGGGAGGGCCCAGCCCATTGGAGGTGGTGTCATTCCTGGGCTGGTGGTCCTGGGTTCTATAAGAAAGTAGTCTGAGCAAGCCATGGGGAGCAATCCAGTAAGCAGCACCCCTCTATGGCCTCTGCATCAGCTCTTGTCTCCAAGTTTCTGCCCTGTTGAGTTTCTATCCTGACTTCCTTTGATATTGAACAACAATATGGAAGTGTAAGCCAAATAAACCCTTTTCTCCCAACTTATTTTTAGTCATGGTGTTTTATCACAGCAATAGAAACCCTAACTAAGACATATATTATATTAGGCATTGTAAGTAATCTACAAATAATTTAAAATATACAGGTGGCCATACATTGGCTATATTCAAACATTATCCCATTTCACACAAGGGACTCCAAACCATCAGTCATGCTATCTACCTGCAGAGTCTTGGTGTTAGACTCCCAGTGGTACCAAGGAAAGGCTAAACTCCTGGACTCTTGAGCTAATCATTCCATCTGGTACTCATTGACCCTGCCTGAGCTTGGAGTCCCCACTCCTCCATGTTCCCACTCTTTTTACAGATTCTCCTTATGTTAAGGAAACGGTTTCTTCCAGTTTTGTTTGTGTTTTGTGAGCTGCCTGATTCTCTAGCTCCAGCTTTGGCATAATGCTTCTAAGCATCTGATGGTATTTTCCTGTGTTCCCATGGACTGATAAATTAGTTTCATGCAAGGTGGGGTAATGGCAATAGTATGCTTGTTCTAAACCAGACTCCCAGGGAACTCTCTAGCACATGGCATATGGAACACGCTACCTGGCTCCCTGGAGGTGCTCAGCTAGTTATCTGCAGAATGAGATGAAGAGATAGACAGTAGGGAAGGAAGATTTAGACTCTGCAGAGTGCAATAGCTTATGAAATACAGGTCTCAGGAGGATGGGATGCCGAGACAGACAGTGCTGACTGGCTCAGTTGCATACTCAATTGGTGACTCTGAGCAAGTTACTTTACCTCCCTCAGCTTCACTTTCCTCATTCAGAAAATGGAGATTATAATTCCTGACTGGTGGCACTGCCCTGAGGATAGATGGCACAGTGAACACCAAGTGCTTAGAACAGCACCTGGTGCACATATCAGAAAAGATTAAACTTGGTTTAAATTGCACAAAATATTTTGGATCCAAAACCATGTTTGAGGCATGTGATCTTGTTACTTGTGTTCTCACCAGCTGTCCCTCCCACCCACTGTGCTCCCTCATTCACCTGCTTCTTCCTACGCTGTGCTCCACCCCATGCCGCCCGCTCAACTGTGCAGTCTCTGCCTTCCGAGCAACCCAGAAACGCGCCACCCTAGTCTTCCCCTTAATGCTCCTTAGTAAAAACCCTTAACTGAGCCTGTCATCATTGGAGGCAGGAGGTGGGTGAGCCATCAGCATCCTTTACTTAAAGGACCTATATATTTCTCATGGAGCCTGAACCAATGAAGAGATGGAAACAAGAATTATGCTCCCATTTCTTTATGGGCACAGTGCATCTGTAGTTGAAATATCCTCTCTCCAGGACACTTGACAGATACATTCAAGAATACTTTTCCTAAGATGGCATCTCACAGGGATATAAGAAATCACCCTGTAAGTCAAACTTAAGCTATACAAACATAGGAACTGATGTGGTGGCTCGTTGGGGAAAGGTACTTGCTGCCAAGCTTAGTAATCTGAGTTCTATTCCTGGGATTCATATAATGGAAGAGGAGAATCAGCTCCTGCAAGTTGTCCTCTGACCTCTGTTTTCTCTCTCTCTCTCTCTCTCTCTCTCTCTCTCTCTCTTTCTCTCTCTCTCTCTGTGTGTGTGTGAGCAATTTATAGTTTCTTGAAAAATAACAGAAGCAGTGTGGGTATAAACTGATATAGGTTTGTCATTATTATAACCTTTATGCATTTTTGCAGAATGTCTCCCTTCTCTGGCCTTTCAACTGTATCTGCAGAATGGTTGGAAAGAAACACAGCTCTACTTCCTCAGACTTTTGTGGCCAGTGTCCAAAGGATACTGTGCCCAGACGTCTGGGTTGCCAAGGGTCTACTCCAGCTGGGCAGGAGCTCCCGGCTGCCGCTCTGTGTCCTTGCACCGTGAGGCTTCTTTTCATTTTGTTTTTAAAATATTTCCCGAAGCTCTAATTGCTACACTTCCTCAAATGTTTTTTAATACAGGCAATCAGTGACTACTGCAATTAGGAGGGCCTAATTACCATTGGCATTCTTTTACTTCTGAGAAACCACCATTGGAACAGTCACAAATAAACCTTAATGAAGACCAAAGATCTTTCCACAATCGAAAGTCATTTGTAATCATGATCTCTTATTGTCAAAGCCAGCAGGCAGAGGAGTTCTTTGAAGGACTATTGCATATGCAGCAGCAGCAGCAGCAGCAGCAGCAGCAGCAGCAGCAGCAGTTCTGGGGCCCTTCAGGGGACACAGGGGACTTGCATTTCACCTATTGTTGGTAGATGAATAAAGTATTTAGATATATAAATATAGGGAATGATGAAATGGTTTGCTGGGGAAAGGTACTTGCTGCCAAGCATGGTAATCCGAGTTCTCTTCCTGGGATTCACATGACGAAAGAGGAGAGCCAGCTCCTGCAAGTTGTCCTCTGACCTTTGCAGACAAATTCATCTGATGAAGTTACCTAAGTCATAGGTTTAAACAAAAGTTCCTAAGGTGCTGGAGAGATGCTTCTGTAGGCTCACTGGTCCTGAGTAGGTCCAATGAGGACCTGAGTTCAATCCCTAGCACCCACAGAAAAAGTTGTGGGTCATGCCTGTAATCTCAGTGCTGGGGAGGTAGAGATAGAAGGATCCCTGGGGTGTGCTGGCCAGCTAAAATAAGGTGCAAAGCAATTGAAGAAGTCAACTTCAGGCTTCCATATGCAAGTGTACTCACATGCATACATAAACAATACACACGAAAATAATTTCCAAGATGTAGGATACGAACCATAAACTGCACACATTGCAAATCCAGGATTTTAAAATATAAGTAAATCCTATATTAACATCTGTGGAGTCATGCAGAAAGCACTTCCAGAATTGTGGAAGGTCTCTCCACTGTGCTTTATTCAGAGTTGAAAGAGAAGGCAGAACCAGGAGGAAGGTTAGGGGGCTGAGGGTTCAAAAAAAATCTGGCTTTATTCAACTATAAATAGTTGGAGAATAGAGCTCTAAAAGACAGAATAAGGGGCCTAAGAGCTGGTATGTACACACACTGACAAGAACTGGCTACAGGTGGGAAATTCAGATCCAGAAACTAAAGACAGAACCAGAACTCAGAAGATAGGAAAACCAAAGCTGGATGCCAGTGACGCTCATGTTGTGCCTGGGTTCACCAAGAGCCAGAGGGAGTCCAGGGAAAGGCCATTGTTTGTCACAGCTGCCTCTGAATTCATTATCATGGGGATAAACTGGAGCCCAGCACCCTCTGCACCTGCCCCAACACCGGGAACCTTCAGAACACAGAGGTGCAGTTTATAGACCAGAACTTGTGCCAGATGTAACCCAGAGCCAGAAGGCAGAACTCTGGAGCCTGGGGTAAGGAGGACCAAAGTGATGGTAGACAGTACAGTTCTCATGAAGCCTCTGTGTGTGTTGGCTACATATGGCTGATGGAGTGGCATCCTTAGAAGAGTCTACATGTCAGCCACAGGACACTGGCATGCCTTCCACAGACTGGTGGGAGGGAGATGGTGAGCCCCTTCTTATTTCTGTTCCCACCTCCCTCAATATAGAATGGTGATGTACTGTGCAGCCTCCTGGGGAGGCTAAGATAGGAGTGTCACTGGAGCCCAACAGGAGTCCTGATATTGGAGCCAGTCTGGGCAATACTGTAAGAGGGCTCTCGTTCCTGTACTGTCCCTCTTGTTCTCAATATTGCTCTAGCTTTTGTTTTGTTTTGTTTTGTTTAAGAGGGTTGGAAGTGCAGCTGGACGGTAGAGTGTATTTAAGAAGCTTAAGGACGGGCCATGGCTGTGGCTCAGTTGGGAGTGTGTTTGCCTAGTATGCATGAAGCCTTGGGTTTCATTCCCACATGTCATAAACTAGATGTGGTGGTACACTACTGTAACACTGGTAATAGACAGATGAAAGCAAGGAGGATCAGGAGTCCAGATTCATCTCTTATACAGTGAATTCAAGGCCAACCTATATTATACAAGATCATCTTTTCAAAAACAGCAACAATAAAATAAAACAAACTCAAAACAACAACAAAAAAACAAAATAAAACAAAAAATACTAAAGGAAGAGATCAAACCTCAAACACACACACACACACACACACACACACACACACACACATACACACACACAATACACACACACATACATACAGAGAGAGAGAGAGAGAGAGAGAGAGAGAGAGAGAGCAGTTGAAGGTGATCTATCTTCTTGATTCTACCTTCTGAGTACTGGGATTACAGGTGTTCATCACCATACTTGTTTATGCTGTGCTGGGGATCGAACCCAAGGTTTCATGAATGTTAGATAATCACTCTACCAACTGAACTACACCCCGGGCCCAATTTTACATATTTTTTAGGACATAACTTTTTATTACATTGTAATATATTATACTAGAATACACCAACATGGAGTGATTAGCTTAATGACTTTTTACAAAAATACATGTTTATATAACCCAGCCTACATAAATGGTGTCTTACTCTAGAACGTTACTTCGGGCTTTTCTGGGGAAGAATAAAAAAAAAAAAAAAAAAAAAAAAAAAAAGAAGGCATTACTGTTTTAACTCCTATCACCCTAGCTAGTTTGGACTATTGTGCTTTCAGTTAAACTTATTAAACATTAGATTACAGCTATGGCTAGTCAGTGGTGCATGCCTTCAATCCCAGCACTCAGGAGCCAGGGACAGGTGGATCTCTGAGCCTAAGGTTAGCCTGGTCTACACAGTGAGTTCCGGGACAGCCAGGACTACAGAGAAACCCTGTGTCAAACCATTACCTACCCTTTACTAAAAACATGAAAACAAAAACAAAACAAAACAAAATAAAACCAACCAAACAAACAAAAAAACCCCAAAAGATTAGCTATGTATTTGCTTGGCTGTAAAAGCTGATTACATGGGAATCCAAGACAAGTGAGAGTGGTTATTGCACTGTTCTTTTGAAGACAGATAAAACAAACAGGCTAGATACTCAATAGGATCACAGGCTAAGTCTTAAGTGACTTCAATGTTATTAACTCAGCTTGAGATCTAGTAAAAGTCCCAGTCTCTTTGAGTATAAGAGGTACTTTCAATAAAGCCATATTGCCACAGTTGATGTCCTGTAAATGGGAGCCATGTGGCCTGTGAACAGCACACATTAGTGACAGCAGCGATGCTACAGTCTGTTTCGAGATTCATGCAGGTTCTCATTGATCCCAGTGATGACGAAAATCTGGTTGTTTCCCGTTGGTCTGGGTTATATGCAAAGCTCCAGTGAAGATTTGGTATGTGTCTTTGGGTGTGCTTGTTTTTCTTAGGCACCTAGAAGTGGACTTGTTGGACAGACATGGGTTTAGTGTTTATAGATAAGACATAGACTACTATTGGTGTCTGTTCAAACATTTAAATTAATTTATTATTATTGTGTGTGGCTAGGCACATATCACACTACACATGTGGATGATAGAGGAAAATCATCTATGAACATATGAGACTATGTGAGCAAAAGAACAAAAGGGGGCATGTAGGGAACATGTACTGTCAGCCTTTGTCAGACTCCAGTCTGGCTTATCTCTGTCTTAGGCTGGCTTTGAGAGCTCCTGTGATGCTGGCTTCACCCTTTCTAGAACTTGAGGCACACTGGGAGGTAGTGACTCAGACAGACAACAGGGCAGAGAAAATAGTTAGCTGGGGATCAGGGGAGGTGGCTTAGCCAGTAAAGTGTTTGCCATAAAAGCACGAGGAACCCCAGTTTGGATCCCCAGCACCTATGGCATAAGTGAAAGTCAGACCCCAGCCCTCGGGAGACAGAGCCAGGGAGGATCCCTGACCCTCATTGGCCAGCCAGTGTAGCTGAATCAGGGAGCTCCAGGTTCAGTGAGAGATACCGCCTTAAGTTTTAAGTTGGAAAGTGGAAGGTCTTGGGTTCAAGAGGGACACTGAGACAGATTTTTGGGGAGGAGTAAAAGCTGAGTAGAAGAGGTATTAATAGCATGGACAGAGGAGCAGGATATGAGAGCTTTGAGGAGAGTTCAGCACCAGAGACAGTGGTGGTAGTTGGGGGAGGGGAGGATTTGAAGGAAGGGAACTGGAACCCATGTGGCAGAAGCAGGAGCCTCTCCTTATATCTTTCTGAGGGTAGAAGTGCTTTCAAAGTACGAGCTTGCAGCTAGGCTCTCTGATTCCCAGCTAGGAACTGGGTAGGGGCCAGGATGTGTAGCCACTAATACCCTCTTTAATATAAATTTGCTTCTTCAAGTGTGGTGCTTTGCTTGAGGATTTCCCCCTCCCATAGGCTCCCATTTTTGAACATTTGGCTTCCAGGTGATGGACCTATTTAAGAAAAATCAGGAGATGTGGTCTTGTTGGATGAGATATGTCATCGGGGGGAAGGGGAGCTTGAGGTTTCAAAAGACTCATGGCTTTCTCTGTCCACTCTGCCTCCTGCTTGTGGATCAAGGTGTGAGCTCTCAGCTGTGGCTCCAGCTGCCTATCTCCATGCTCCTAACCTGCCACCATAAATGAACCATCTGGAACCTTATGCCCACTTAATCTCTTTCTTTTATAAGTCACCTTGGTCATGGTATTTTATCACAGCAATAGAAAAGTAGCCGAGACACCAGATAGGAGATCTGTGCACCTGTGAGTCTGTTAGCTAGAAATTCACAGGCAGTGCCTCAGTAGAGTGCCAATGGCTGTCTGTGAGAGGTGAAGGGCACTGCAGATTCCTGAGCAACATCTGGATTCTAACATCATATTCTTTCGCATTTTTTTTTCTCCCTTTAAGGCAGACAGAGTCTCAGTGAATGACCCTGGCTGACCTGAAATTCTTGTAGATCAGGCTGGTCTCAAACTCATAGAAACCTGACAACCTCTGCTTCCCAAGTGCTGGGGTTAAAATGTGCCACCACACAGGGCCCCTAACGTTATATTCTTACAGAATATAATGTAACTGAGGACAATAAACCCCGCATTGACACCACAAACACACAGGGGTGGGGATGGGTGAACAGTGACTGGGGCCCTCCTGTTTGGAGTGGTAACTGTTGAAAGCTGCTGTTTAATAATCTTTTGACTGCCGTGTCCCTGAAAATCTTGAGAAGCTGTAGTTTCTCTTTAGTGTCTTCAGCCTGAAAATGGGGTAAGAGAGGTTATATAGGGCCGATCATCTGTGCGTTACTGGTGTTTAGATGATCACTTAAACAGTTAACATGTCCAGCCAGGTACAGAGTGGAGCAGGAGTGTGACTTTAATGGTTGAGGTGGCCAAGGAAACAGAAAGCAGAGGCAGAGACATCAAGCTTTCATCCTGCTTTCAGTTGCCCACCAGATAGCTTCAGGCTGGGGCGTTGGGGGGGGGGGGGAGAAAGAGTCAGAGCTTTTAGGCCAAGCAACCTCTCAGTCCTTACAGATTACTTACAGACAGAGGAATCCTTTCCATTCAAGAAGAAGCAGGGGGCAGGCCTCCAGAAGAGTGACTTCTTTCTAGTGTGGAACCCTCCCAGTCCCCCGTTGAGCCGTTCTATAAAAGCTCTGGAGGGGAGACCTGCCACAGGGTGGGGTGGGGGGCAGTGTGGAACCTGGGGTCCAGGTGTGGACTCCATCCAGGTGTAAGTGATCTTGTGGAAATATGAGTTATTTCTGCCCAGTCTTGTGACAGAATTATAAAGAATACGAAAGTGTTAACATTTCAGAAACCCAGTGCTGTCCAGGCCTAATATTAGTCATAAGGGAGTTTAATATTCCAACAGACCTGGAAGGAACTGGCCTTGTTAAACCCCCACCTTTGTGTTCAAAGCAGACTTTATCTTCTCAAGGTGGAATGGTCTTCCATTTACATAATGGCTTTCCTTTTGTTCCTCCTGTTGTCCCAATTAATTGCCTTAGAATATCCGACCTCTGTGATTTCCTCTATCTCTCCCACCAATAATGATTTATGATCCGCTTCCCTCTTGATATGTAAAATGTAAAGGAGTTCAGATACTTCAAAGGCTGCACGGGACTCCCCCAGGTCTGGATACTGACTGTGGGGTGCCAGAGTGGAGGAGCAGGGGCATGGGGAGGATGTGAGCTTCTGGCTTAATCAAAATGTCTCCTTATGTTATGGGAGGGAGGGTGGTTTGAAAGGAAAGGTTGTAGGTGGGGGTGTTAAAAGACTTGTGGGAGTTCTCTTTCCTGAGATTTGGGGTGACAATGGCCTACATAGAGACCATAAATAAATAAATAAATAAATAAATGCAAAATATCCATACTTAACAATCAGTCTGGGGGATTATTTGGAGCTTTAGTGGTCCACCATGTCTTACACAGAATATCTGGAGCCTGACCTCTAGTGGCCCATAACACCTTATACCAATGGCCAAGTTCAAGAAAAACAACCTGAGCCTGACATAATACAGAGGCGGATGCTCACATTGAACTGACCACAGGGTTCCCAATGGAGGAGTTTGAGAGAAGACTGAAGGAGCTGAAGGGGTTTTTGGGCTCCATGGGGAGAGTAACAATACCAACCAACCAGAGCTCCCATGGTCTAAACCACCAGCCTGGGAGCACATAGGGAGGGACCCACAGCCCCAGCTGTATATGTAGGGGAGGATGGCCTTGTTGGGCATAGGTGGGAGAGAAGTCCTTGGTCCCATGAAGGCTGGATGCCCCAGTGTGGGGGAATTCGAGGGTGGGGAGGAAATGGGGAAAGGGGGTAATATCTGAAATGTAAATAAAATATCCAATAAAAAATTAATTTAAAAAAAAGAAAGAAAAAAAAAAACTAAGATAATGAGAGGTCTGTCTATCCCCTTGGCTATAAACAGCACAGGACTCATGCAATGAGACAAAGTAATTTTTCTCTCAATTGCTACAACAAAACAAGACAACAAAAAAAGCAAACAAACAAATAACCTTCTATTTCTCTCTCAGGGACAGGATGCTCTCTCTCTGAGAACTGGCCCGACACAATGTTTTTTAAATAAATTCTTCTACCCATGTCTTTTTAAATTCTTTTACTGCCAGTGTCACTAGACTTCTTAAGCCATTTTACACAATCCCGTGCCTTTGTGTTTAATAACACCAGCTACATTTCTGTGACTCTGCCACAGAAGACAGAATTTCCCTAAAAGCTGTAAGGGGAAAGTTCCTATGTGGTTGTAAGTTGGTGGGTAGATTAGGGTTTGAGGCTTTCTAACTTGTTTCTATTTCTTTAGGGCTGTGAGACAGTGGCACACATGGTCCCTCACAGATTTGTCTTGTTTAATGTTCACATATTCAAGTTGTCCTTGTTAGAGACTGGGCACACACACACACACACACACACACACACGCACGTGCGCGTATGTCTGTGTGTCTGCATGTGTGTGTGTGTCTGTGTATGTCTGTGTATATGTTTATATATCTATTTTCTCTCCCACAAGGCTGAGAAAATGGTGAAAAGGCAGAGGGTTTATTCTAGACTGCACTGAGAATGGGGTACCTTCAACCTCAACTCTTTGGAGTTTTGACAAGTTTCAGGACTATGAAGGGAAGGGACAAAAGCAGGGTGGTCCAAGAAGTGTGCACAGTTACACCTTAGTAAACTCATGGTCTGGCTACCAGACTCTGCTTGGATTGATGGCTGCTGTCTTGGGGTTTCTTCTGTTAGACTTCACTGGCTCCAGAGAAGGTGTTGTCTAATAGGTTGGATTTCATTATGGGATGATGCTCTCCCTGAGTGCAGTAGCTTCCTTTGTTCTCATTGGATGACTTATTGCCCCTTCTAGGGGGTGGGGATAGCTTCCATCCTACCATGGGATGATTAGTTTGCACAATTCATGGCTCCATTAACCCCCTCCCCCCCAAATTTCTAGATTACACTTCTCTTGATGTGTTCATCTTTAAAGGGAGCAGAGAAGAGAGGGTCAATTTAGGGCTAATTGGCCTTGTGTTACCAGGCTTAAATGATTAAGTGACACCCCTTGAATGATTAGCATGTCTGGGTTCATAAAGAGTGACTCAAAGTTTAAGGCAGCAAGAGAGGCAACTGTGGGCCCGCCCACGGGCCAGTGCCTAGCCATAGCAGCTCTCAGGCCTCTTATGCCACGGAGGTGGGTCCTATTGGTATTATTTTGTAATATAAAGGAAAAATCTCCCCACTCCCTTCTTATAGTCAACATCTGGGCTCCTCAAATCAAGTTGATAAAAGACAGATGAAGAAAAGAGAGGAAGCATGCAATTTTTACTTGCTGTTAGCATTTTAATTTCATATCTTCCTGGAGGAGGATAAAAGACTGTTTCTGGATAGAGAGGAGACAGATGTGGCTTATCAAGTTAAAATGGTGGTTTATCAAGGCAAAAGGAGAAACCCTGTGTTAGGATAAAGTACTTAATATTTTAATTGGGCGTGTTAATTAGGTGAGCCAAAGGAGGCTTTTGATGGCTGAACTTCAGTACTTTGATAGTTGGACCTTGGTAGTCAGCCCCAGGAGGAGGAAGTGGGCAAATAAGGGAACAGACTTTGGTGGCTAGCAGCTTTAGGAATGTAATCGAATAGTTTTTCAGCAAGGCAGAGGAAAATAGGAAGAGAGGGCAAGGCCTGCCCGAGCCACATTTGTCATGTGCAGGCTGTCTAGAGTCCTTTCACTGAGAGTTTATGTACTATTAATAAGGAGCAATTCTACTGTGGAGAGCTTCTGAGACAAAGGGAAAGAGGTTGGACTTTTGAGAGTGTTTAATTGTGGGAAGGCAAACACGTGGGGGCGTTCTACTGAGGTAAGTGTTGCTTAAATGACGCTTACATGTGCAGATTCAAGTTGGTGCCCTCCCCAGAAGTGAGCCCGTGTTTCATCCTGGGACAGGAGAAATGGGGAGAGACAGCCAGGGATTTATTCAGCAACGGAGAAGGCAAAAAACTTTTCACACCTCAGCTACATCTCAGCTGTCTTCAGTATAAAATAATCTTCATGCCAACAGGGCATATTTGGGGTAGCCTCTGATCCTTTTCAGCATGAAAGTAAATTAAGGCACAGAAAGCCACTTAAATCATGGAGAAGGGATTTGAACAGATTTGTTTTTCAAGTCAGGGATGGTAGGGCTACGGCACCAGGGGTTGAGTGGTTTGTAACAAGGTAATCATGGTCATATAGTTAAAAAGACTACACCCAGGATGCTCAACTCAAGAGAAACTGTGACTTGGAGGTGAGAAGCAGGCAAAGAAAGAAAGAAGCAGAGGAGAGGACTTCAGTCAAATTAGCAAACTCCTATCAGTGGACCTGGGGGTTAAGACCAGAGAGTTAAAAATCAGAGAGGTGTCAACACCAGAGGTGGGGGTCAGACTTATGACTGCAGGGACAGGAAGGGAGGGAAAAGAATATAGATTATTAAGGACATTGTCATAGTCAGGGTTTCTATTTTTGCACAAACATTATGACCAAGAAGCAAGCTGGGGAGGAAAGTGTTTATTCAGCTTACACTTTCACATTGTTGTTTGTCACCAAAGAAAGTTGGGACTTGAACTCAAGCAGGACAGGAAGCAGGAGCTGATGCAGAGGCCATGGAGGGATGTTTCTTACTGGCTTGCTTCCCCTGGCTTGCTCAGTTTGTTTTTTTTTTTTTATAGAACCCAAGACTATCAGACCAGGGAGGGCACCACCCACAATGGGCTCTCCCACCCTTGATCACTAATTGAGAAAATGCCTTAGAGCTGGATCTCATGGAGGCATTTCCTCAACTGAAACTCCTTTCTCTGTGATAACTCCAGGTTGTGTCAGGTTGACACTCAAAACCAGCCAGTACAGACATGCTTCAAATAACTGGTTTATTTGGTTGTTGGGGCTGGCTGGGTAAGTCTGAGATCTATGGGGTAGGCTCTGAGGGAGGTCCAGTGGGTGCTCTTGAGAAGGAATGAATGTTTCTGCTCACAGATGGAGTCTCTCTCCCTTTCCTTCCCCCTCCCCCTCTCTCTTTCCCTCCTTCTCTCCTTCTCCCTCTCCCCCTCTAACTTTTTATTGATTCTCTGTGAGTTTCACATCATGCACCCAATCTCACTCATCCCATCCTTCATGTCTGCCCCCTGTCGCTGCAACCTTTCCCTCAAAAGAAAAGAAAAAGCCAACGAGACAAAACAAAGCATAAAATCCATCTTGTCATGGAAGCTGTGGTGTGTCACAGTGTGTTCTACAGCATACTCTTTTGTTCAGATATCTCTACTTGCAAATGTTCACTGTAATGAGTCACTGGTCTGGTTCGAGGCCTCTGGCTTCTGCTACACCATCAATACTGGACCCTCACCAGGACTCCTCTTGATTATCCTGTTGTTGCCCTGTGGCATGGAGATCCTGCAGCTTTGGATCTGCAGGTCTAGCTCTTCCACATGGTCCAGCAGTTCATAGATGTTGGGGTGGGCCAACTCAAACCCCTGGGATCTGGGCCTGGGTTAGTCAGCCTATCAGCTCTTCCATACCTGCACTAATAGAGCCAGTTCTATCGTGCTGCCCAAGCGAGGTGCAGGGTCCACTCTCCTGAGTGCTGTAGCAGGTAAGAGGCAGGGCCAGCTCTCGTGCTCTCGACTCCTAGACATAATCCTCAGAGTCATGAGGGCTGGGACCTCACCATGGCTTTCGGTGGAGGGGCAGGCTACTCAAAACAGGCTATTTCTCTCCAGCCTGTGTCTCCAGTTCCACCTCTTCATAATTCTCAAAATGTTCTGCTTCTTTTCCTCTCCCAGATGTACACATACTTGCAGACTGTAGTGACTTGCACCGTGGTGGGCAACGTGGCTGGCAGACCTCTGGGTATTTTCCTCTGCTTGTGTAGAGTGGCATGTCAGCAGGCAGGCCTTTGGGTGTCTACAGCTACGGCTCGCCCATGCCTTGTGGAAGCAGGCTGGCCTCTGGGTGTCCTCTGCTTGCCCATGCCATCTATCTATCTATCTATCTATCTATCTATCTATCTATCTATCTAAAGAAAAGCCTCAGTTCAACGTTGGAAGCTTTTCAATGGATTGCACCAGGTCATTGAGCATAATCCCTTTTATTTAAAGCCAACTTTAGAATTAGTCACAGCTGTAAAAATCCTTCCCAGCAACATCTAGATAAGGGTTTGTGTGATTCATTTGGTCCTATAGGTCAGCCAAGTTGTGATGGTTCATCCTGACTGTCAATTTGATGGGATTTAGATCACTATGGAAACAAACCTCTGGGGCAGGGTTTCTAAAGAAGGAGAAGGCAAACTGAGTATCAGCTCTCTGCTTCCGTACCATAGGTACAAAGTGCCTCAGGCTCCTGCCACCATGCTGCACTCACCTTGATGGACTGACCACACATGAGGGCTCAAACTGCAAGCCGAAATAACTCCTTCTTTCTTTAAGTTGGTTTCATCATAGCAATGAGTCAAGTAACTGAAACATAAGAATTGACCACCACTGTACTCAACACACAGTGTGTGCTACCATTCTGAGAACGTAGGTTCACTGATTCTTTTACTCTGTCCAACAAACATACAAGGCTAACACCACTCCTTGTGTTTGAAAACTATGCTGTATTCTTACTGGCATTTGCTTTCCTCCCTTTCCCAGGCCTGTGGTGGGTTTCATGTTGCTGTATGCTTCCAATTTGGCATGGCTATAGCTAGAAGCATGTCATAACCTGTCTGTATTTTTGTCTCCTGGGCATTCTCCTGAGCCATGTTCAGATGGTAGCTTCTATCAGCTGTGGCTTCCTGGTGTGGGCAACCAGAGCAAAGCCCAGCTGCTCTTGTTGGGTGCATGGTATGTGTTCTTAGCTACTAGTCTTTACAAGGTTGTTATGGTTGGAAATTACCTACATAGGCTTATGTGTCGAAGGTTTGATTTCCCTGTGAATCTAGGGTCTTTTAGAAGGACCTTGGACTCATTAATGGGTTAATCTGATGGAGTCATGGCTTGATCAACCTCGTGGAAGAGGTAGTGGGAACTTTAGGGGGTAGAGCCTAGTGGAGGAAGTGGCCACTGTGGATGTGGCCTTGAAAGGTATATTTTGTCCCCGTCTCACTGCTGCTTCTTGACCGTCTGGAAGTCAGCAGCTTTGCTCTACCGCTGTCTTGTTCTGTCTCTCCCACACCCAGGGATGGTGGAACCAAGTGACCATAGACTGAAGCTCCACAAATCAAGAGAAACTTCCCCCTATGTGGTGGTTTGAATAGGTATGGCCCCAAAGACTCATGTGTTTGGATGTTTGGCCCAATATAGGGAGTGGCTCTATTAGGAGGTATGGCTTTGTTGGAATAAGTATAGCCTGTTGGAGGGAGGAAGTGTGTCTTTGTGGGTGCAGGCTTTGAGGTCTCTTATGCTCAAGCTATGCCCAGTGTGGCACACAGTCTCCTTCTGCTGCCTCTGGATCAAGATATAGAACTCTCAGTTCCTTCTCCAGCATCATGTCTGCCTGCATGTTGCCATGGTTCTTGTCATGATAATGGATCAAACCTCTGGAACTGTAAGTCAGACCTGATTAAATGTTTTCCTTTGTAAGGGTTATGGTCATGGTGTCTCTTCACATCAAGAAACTTTAACTTAGGCATCCCCTCTATGTTGATTTCCCCACCAGGTATTTTGTTACAGTGATGGAAAGCTAATTCAGGGGTTGTTATTTCTGCTATATAACAAACACATCATAGCCTGATCACGCCATTTTATGAGTGAAGAAACTGAGGCAGAGAGAAGTTAAGTGAACTGCTAAGTGACATTATCTGCCAGTGTTAGATCCAGGACTCAAACCAAACTGCCAGCTTTCTGCCCTAAGAGCTGTAGTCACTCAGGTTGCCCTCTTTCTAAGGCTTAGTTCAATTCCCAGCTTTAGACCAGTCAGTGCTGTTCAGCTGGGAGTGACTTCTGTCTCCTCTCTTCAAAAGACATTTGACAATGGCTAAAAGGATTTTTGCTTGTCACAAGTTGGTAGGCAAGGAGAGTAGAAGCCAGTGGTGGTATGTTATATCCTACCTTGCACAGGACAGCTCCAAGAGGGTCACCCAGCCTCAAATGTGGTGGTGCGGCTGCTGGAAAGCTGGGGTAGCCTTCCACACTAAATTCCCTGTGACTTAAGTTACCTACTGTGGCACCCCACTACCACCATCCTGTCTTCCTCCCCTCCCCCTCTTTTCCCTCCTCCCACCCATCCTCCTCCTCCATTCTCCTTCTCTCCTCCCCACAACTCTTCTCTCCTCTCTCTTCTCCTCCCCACCTCTTCCTTCTCCTCTTCAGTTTCCTTCTTCCTCTTCTACTCCTCTTCCCTCTTCCTGGTGCTCATCTTGTTGTCTCTTTATCTGGCTGGGGATCTCAGGTCACAGAAAGATGGGGCTTTCATTTAGGGTGTGTCTTTTTTCCATTTCAGTTGACCCAATCTACAAATTCCCTCACAGATTACGAGAATGAGCTGTCACACCCCGATTTTTGCCCGCTTGCACCCAGTCACGTGGTCGGGCTGTGGGAAGTTACTTAGTGAATTGACAACAGCTGATTGTGCTGGGACTGGTCTTAGCTGACATTTGCCTAGCTGATCTGGAGGTGTGAGTGCTGATGGCTCCCCATTTGCAGATGACACTTAACTGTGCCAGGTAGTGAAATGCCAGGCTGCTGCTGCTGAGAGGGAGATCTCAGCAGGCTGCATGAGTGGGCAGAGGAGTTGCCAGGGATGAGCTTCAGTGTGGGCAAGTGCTAGGTGCCGAGCATGACAAAAAATAATCCGATCTATACTTAGAGGTTAGAATGGGAGGGGAAAATTATGAATCAACTGTAGCGACTACAGCAAGAGACTCCAAGCCTACCTGGCTGTGAGACTCACCTGAACCCTGCCTAGCTCTACAGGTGTCTGGACTCCTGACTCGGGAGTAGTTTCCCAGAAGTTTGGGTTTGGCTTTCTTAGGTCTACTTTTAATTCTCTGCAAGAAAACTTACTTGGGTTTCCTAGATATCCAGAGTTCTTTGAAAGAAGCCAAAATATCTTGTGTTTTGTTTGTTTGTTTGTTTTGTCGAGTTCTCATTCCCACTTTTTAATAACTTTTAATTTGATATAAAGTTTATCCACAGAAAAATTAAAAGAACAGTTAGAGCTCCTATATGCCCCATGCCCAGATCCATTACCAGTTAACATTTTGCCCCTGTTGCTTTCTCTTTTCCATTTGCCAATTTTAAAATAAACACCCCACTGAACAGGCTGATTAAGGATAAATAGAGTTTGGCCAAGCTATCAGTTGGTGATTTCTGAAGTCCAGCCCCATTCTGAGGCCAATTAAGAATTGCTGTGGTGATGGGGGGCCTGGGGATATAACTCAGTTGTTAAAGCATCTACTGCAGAAACAAGAGGATCTGCATTCAATCATGGTACTCATATAAAAAACTGGGCACAGTAGCATGCTCGTAATTCCAGCCCTGGGAAGGAAGAGACAAGAGGATCCCCGGGGCTTGCCTGCCAGCCACCCTAGCATGTTTAGTGATTTACAGACCAGTAGGGGATACTGTCTCCGAAGACAAAGTGGCCAGTGCCTAGGAAACAGCACTCCAGGTTGATTTCTGGCCCCCACATGCACATGCAGCTCTTTGTGCAGGTGCATGCCCCTCCCTCCAGGCATACCTCTTACATACAAAAGAATCACTGGGATGGAGACTGTATCTTTTAATTTTTAAAAGATGTATTCATCTTTATTTGGTGTGTATGAGTGTTTTCTGTATATGTGCACTACTCGTGTATCTGGTGCCCGTGGAATCGGGGAGAAGGTGTTGGATCCCCTAAAACTGAAGTTACAGGGAGCTATGAGCTTCCATGTAAGTGCTGGGAAATGAAACTGGGTCCTCTTGAGCACTGAGTCATCTCTCCTATCCCAGGACCTTTGCATCTGAACTGGGTGATGCTACAGGACAGGAATAGCTGAGGCTCAGAATTACTGGCTGCACTGCCTCAGAGCAGGTCTACTCTGCCAATTACAGGTAGAGACTTGATTCCACTTGGCCCAGTAAGAACAAGAAACATTCAGAAGATCTCCCAGATCTTCTGGGATCCTGGGCAAGCTTTCTCTACTCTTCAAGAGAGGTATTCCCTGCTGGATGTTGTGTCTAGATATTATGGGATATCAACTGTGTGTGTGATGGGACATATTACATCTGATAAGTATGGGGTGGAATTCAGGCCTGCGGATGTGAATTAGTTGCACTGCTGTTGCTGTGACAGAGTTCTTCACAAAACAACTTAAGGAAGAAAGGGTTTGTGTTGCATCGCAGATGAAGGTGTAGTCTATCATGGGGGTAAAAGCGTGGCAGCAGGAGGCTGTGTCATACACATCCAGTCAGGAAGCAGAGAGAGCTGAGAGCTGCTCAGGCTGCTTATTTCTTTTCATCCCAGTCCAGGCCTCCTGGCGTGGTGCTACCCATGTTTAGGTGAGTCTTTCCACCTCAGTTGACCCAGCCTAAAAGTTTCTCACAGACTTGCCCAGAAGTCTTCCTCCTAGATGAGCCTAAATCCTAACAAGTTGTCAATCAATATTAAGCACCACAGAACGAAAATGGGGAAAATGGAAAGTTATCATGAAGCTGCTGAATTAATCAGCCTTGGGGCTCTTTGCCTATTGTTTTTTTCAGGGAGGGTATACTTTCCTTATTGAAGTTGTTTGGCAGAGATGACTATGTGCACGTTAGATGATGTGCTTATCATCCAGAAGCAGCTCTCTGCCCGTAGATGCCATTTTCAGCATCCTTTCCTCTGGGCTGTACACAGAAGCACATGCTTGTTCTCACCAATGGATGGGACCTGGAGTACCTGAGGTACGTAAGTTCTGGGCCAAGGTGGTGAAGTTTGAGTTCATGATCTTTGGCTTCTTACCCTCTCCTCTTCCTTTCTCTTCCCATCTTCCAGGTGTCATTTGCCAGTATGATTCCAGATGGCACAGCATGGATGCTGAGTCACTGCTGGGAATGGAGCCACCCAGGGGACCACTTCACCAGAAACACTTGTTCTGGTCTTTGTGGAGCCAAGAAATGAAGGTCTATTGTGATATTGGTGTTGATTTGCCATGACATAATCTAAGTCTCCCTGACTAGTGTAAGCTGGCTGTGATGGTTTGTATATGCTTGGCTCAGGGAGTGGCACTATTAGAAGGTGTGACCTTGTTGGAATAGGTGTGTCACTGTGGGTGTGGGCTCTAAGACCCTACTTCTAGCTGCCTGGAAGTAAGTATTCTGCTAGTAGCCTTCAGATGAGGATGTAGATCTCTCAGCTCCTTCTGTACCATGCCTACTTGGATGCTACCATGTTTCTGCCTTTGATGATAATGGACTGAACCTCTGAACCTGTAAGCCAGCACCAATTAAATGTTATCTTTAGGAGAGTTTTCTTGGTCATGGTGTCTGTTCACAGCAGTAAAACCCTAACTAAGATACTGGCTAAGCCAAAGTTAAGTGTTGGCTGCTACCAGAAGCATTTCACCTTAGGCATCAGAAGCAGGAAGTGATCCTTAGGTCCAGATAACCTAATTTTACACTTTTAATTTTTACACTTTTAATTTAACATTTTTTGAGGCTGGATCTTGGCATGTAGCCAGGTGTGGCCTTGAATTTGTGGAAATCCTCCTGCCTCAGCTTCCTAAGTACTGGGATTACAGATGTGCACCACCATGCCCAGCCAGATCACTGTCTAAAGATGGATTTGAGGGACTGAGAAGAGAACTGAGTGGTGGACCACTTGCCAAGGACATGCAAGGTCAAGGTACCAATCCTCAGCACTGCTTCCTTGAGGCCCTTTCTTTTTTTCAAAGAAGCAATCAGCACAGCAATGGTTACTTCTCAGGAGTCACTTGCTTTAGCTTGGTGCCTTGGGCTTCTCCACTGTCATCGTGATGCCTTTGATTTCATAGTTTGCCAAACTCTCAGACCCTAACACTTGGATTCCTACACATCTCTCCGTCTTAGCCCTTTGTGGACTGGGCTGGCTTTGAGGCTGTGTTCTCCTGACTAGATGTCACTCTGGTCAGGCTTCCTGATGTCACTCAGAGGGACTTAGCTGCTCCAGTATTGTTGGGTTGTTTCTTAATTCGAGAAGCTTGTAGAGTATCAGTTCTGATCAATACTTATTCAGTAATTAGTATAGAGACACACTTAGGCATTCTCAAGGTTAGGGGGACTGTGAAGGAGTACAGACAAAGTACCCAGGGGCTGAGAACAGGATATAGTTGGGCCTTGAGGAATAAGACAGCAAAGTTTTTGAAACCAAGGTTAGAGAGCTGGGTCTGATTTCCTCTACAGAGCTTGCATTATACCCTCTCCCTCCGTCCCTCCTTCTTTCTCTCTTCAATGTCTGAGCCTGTCAGGCATTAGGCATGGAGAATACAGTAGAAAACAAAATATCCAAGAAATATGCTTGCATGGGGAACTTGTAAAAAATTAAGTAAATGGAGCACACACTAAAAGGTATATAAAAAAAACTGAGCCATCAAGGAAACAGGTATAGATTATAGTAAAGAATCGTGGGCCATTAACTTTGCAGAGCTTGGGAAGAATTCCTCTCTGAGGAAGTGACTGGTTAGCTCAGACCTGAAGGTTAACAAGGGGATAGGTATTTAGAGAAGGGAGATTTCAATTTGAGGAAGCATCAACTACAAAGGCAAGAAACTCACTTAGCTTAATCAAGGACTAACATAGAGCGATGACAAGACTTGGGGGTAAGCTGCAATATGTGAATTGCATGGAGTATCCATGAATAGGTCAGAAGCCTCTTGGAATGCATGATCCTTCTGAACATAGGAAAATGTGGATTTATTTACTTGAGCACCCTGAAACTTTGTAGGTTCTCATATGCTGTTCGTATGGGCTGTCTCTCACAAAGTCTCATGTGCTTGTTCCCTAACTGGTGGCCTAATAGTTGAGAGGTATCTGGATCCCAAGGACTCTAGCCTTCTAATCAACCCCTTGATGGAGTCACAATACAATGGTGTATTGGGAGGTGGTGGTATGTAGTAGGTGAAGCTGGAGGAAGCAGATCACAGAGCACTGGAAAGATATGCTTTGTCCCCAGCACCTTCTATGTCCCCTTGTGTCCTGGCCATGAACAGCTCCACTCCACCATGCTCCAATCACCTAGACATTCTGCTGTGCTGACGTCTTGGGTATTTTGTCACACGAATGGGAGGCTGACAACACAGCTACAGCTGACAACTTGCCCTTGGTCCATAGTTAATGTTCTCCCTTCAGACTCTCTCAAATCCTCTCTGTTCCCTATAGCTAATTAACAATTTAGTTAATATTCCCAGGAAAGATCATTTGATTGGTCCAGTTTATCTTTTGGAGTGAAGCCATAAGTTCCAGGCCACTGGCCATCCAGTGAATGGCTTATCAGGCCTTTGGTCAGACACAGTCCTCTGATTTATCAGCTGTGGGTGTGAGCAGAGTCATGTTCAGAACACAGTGATGTTCACTGACTGTGATGATGCCGACTAGTAGCTGAGCCTGAGTGGGGTGGACTCAGAGATGATGGGGAAGTGGTGTTTTCCTGGGAGTCTTTCTTACCAGACTTCTGAAAATAGAAAATGTTCTAGTTGTGTGTGTGTGTGTGTGTGTGTGTGTGTGTGTGTGTGTGTGCACGCTCATGATGAGAGGGGAAAGAGGGTAAGGGTCTTGCACAGGTGATGGGTGCCATGACACATCTGTGAGGGTCACAGGACAATCTGCAGGAGTTGGCTCTTTCCTTTTATCCTGTGGGTTCTGGGTAACAAACTCAGGCCGTCAGCTTTGGGAGCAAGCACCTTTACCCACTCAGCCAGCTTGTCAGCCCTCTCTACCTGACAAAGTCTCTCATTAACCCTGGAACTTGCTGCATCAGTTAGATTGGCTTCTCAATAAACCTACAGGATTTGCCTGCTTGTCCTCATGGAGATTCAGACATATGGAGATTCAGACATATTTCACTATGCCTGACTTTTATATGGGTACTGGGGATTTCAACTCGGGTCTTTTCCTACTTATGAAACAAGCACTTTACCCATTGTGCCTAATTAAGACTCAAATGACCTCAGGTTACATGAATGCACTCAAGGCATAAAGCTAACATGCTTGCAAATCCAGATCCCCTGAACCCAGCTTCCTGGATTTTATTATTTTTTTTTATTCCCTCCAAGCTCCTGGTCTCAGAGTGTTTGCATTCACCACAGTCCCACCCTTATATTCTTCTGTTCTTCTCCCTGAATAACTAACTTTTAGATTTGATTCTAGCATTACTTTCTTTTCTTGACCACCCACTAACATGGAAGACACTTTATATATATCAGCACTTTATTTGGTATGTATTCCTTTAATGAAACAGGGCACCATTTTAAACAATGTAGATTGCTATGCTCCCTGAACATTGTCTCCTCTGGTAGACAGAGTGACGTAGGACAGAGGTCATTTCTGTTGAGATCATGGCTGCTTCTATGACCTAAACCCTGAAGGAGCTGAATACAGAGATGATTGAGGAAAGCAATATTTTTCTATGAACATCTCTTACCAACTTCTGAAAATAGAAAGTATGCATTAGAGTTTCTGATGTATCTTGGACTAAAATGTGTGTGGTAGATGGTGGGTGCTTGATAAATGCTTCTGGTAGGCGGCAAATGCTTAATAAATGCTGGCTGGTGAAATGGCTCAGCAGGTAAAGACATCACTGTTAAGATGACCCAAGTTCTGTCCTTGGAACCCACATTGATGGAAGGAGCAAACTGACTCCTGCAAGTTGTTCCCTGCTTTCCACATACATTTCATGGCAGAGTCTCATCCCCAGTAAAATAAAATAGGTAAAAATAAATAAAATAGATAATACATGCTGGCCACATGAAGCGATGAAGAGGTGCCAGAAGGTGAAGGGTGCAAGAAGTGGAGACTATGTAGCCAGGGACTGACTGCGGTAAAGACTTCACAGAAAGTGTGGGGGCTTGGGCTTGGCTTGGAGGGGGAGGTTTGGGGAAAGAGAAGCCAAGACATTGCAAGCAGGGATGAGATTTATTAATAAGGCAAAGAACTGGGAATCAGTGTGATATAGCCGGGGTACTGTGACACAGTAGCCTGAGTAGAGCTGGGTGAATGTGGACAACTCATAGAGAGGAGGACCCAAGAGGAGAGATGGAAACTTGGGAACAACATGAAGTAGCAATACTTTACTTTTTTGTTTGTTTGTTATTTTTTTGAAACAGGATCTTGTTATATAGCCCATGATTGTCCTGTTCTCACAATCCTCCTGCTTCCACCCTCTCCATGCCAAGCGGGGAGGTAGAGCGAGGAGGTAGAGAATGGCTCATATGGGTGGTATGATACTTCAATTTCTTTTCCAAGTGATTTATGACTACAAACGCAATTGCCCTAAAAAAATCGAGTCCTATTTTTATTTTATTGTTTGGTCAGATGGTTAACTGGTTCTAGTGATGGGGATCCAACTCAGGACTTTGTGGGTTCAAACATGGGCAGATACAGCTGCGCAGAGTGGGGCTTGAACAGCAGGACATGCCAGCTTTCCCCTCGAAAAACCACAGAGGATCTGTCCTCAAGGTGAGGGAGAGGACTGCACACTGAAAAATGGCAGAGAAGCCAGTGGCTCTGGTTCTGAGGTTGGCAGAAGAATGTTGCTGGTCTAGAAATGGTGAGTTGGAAGGGACCCAGGTTTGGCAGAGGAGATGGAGTGCCGCATGATGGAGCCACTGGGAAATCTCTGTGATGGCTGTTGCATACGCTCTGGGGTCCAACAGGCATGGGTCATGCTTCTGTGTTGCTATGTATTTTCTTAGTTCAACTCTATCCAATGGTTTAATATCTGCCTCAAAGGTTAGGACTCAACAGGACAAAGTAAGTAACATTTCTAACATGGTGTTTGACATGGAGGGTGAAGGACTGGTGCAGGGGAAGGGTGTGTGTGTGTGTGTATGTATGTGCATAGGCACAAGTGTGTATTTGCACATGTATGGGAGTGTTCATGCCCATGTGTGTGCATACATGTGGAAGTCAGAGAACAACATTTCATGTTGTTTCTCAGGAGTCATATACCTTTTTTTTTTTTAACAGTGTTTTCTCACTAGCCTGAGGCTTGCCAGTTTGACTAGGCTGGCTGGCTAGTGATCACCAGGAATCCTTTTGTCTCCTGGATTCATTGGTGAGTGTCACTGCCCCTGGAGATTTTACCTGCACTCTGGAGAGTGAGCTCTGGTGAAGAGCAAGCACTTTACTGACTGAGCCATCTCCTCAGCCCCTCTCATAGGAATTCTGATGATGAGGATTGACCAGTATCCTGACTGCAACCTGGGCATGCTCTTAATGTATACGTGATGCTAGGCAGTTGAGCCCCTGGTGCCAAACCTTTGCCAGGAGCAGCCTAGAGATGGCACAAGGGGTCCTTCCAGGAGTAAGGAACCCATATTTCTCCTCCCTCTCTCTAGCTTTTGCACAATAGCTTCCTATTGATGTTCTGGGTCAGCACCCAGATAGTGAGCCACTGACCCAGATCCCCCGATCTCAGTTAACTCCTGGTTCCTAGGGTGTCCTGGAACTGCTGTTCCCTCCTCACAGTGTATGTCATCTACCTGCCCCATTCACTAGATCCTTTCCTCCCCAAGCCTGTCTGCAGCCCACATGTAGAGGGAGATGGTCCTCTATCACAGCATCACATCACCAAGTGAGACTCCTTCCTCCTCTTTCCTGTTCCTGTTGATTAAGCCAAGGGAAGAGGCAGCTTCCCAAGCTAGGCTCTCCTTCCTGTTCCCAAAGTTTGGGCATATGCCTTTGATAAAGAGTAGCTACAGAGCCAGCAATGGCTAGGAGACAGCACTACTGTTTTATTTTTGTTGTACTTTTTCCAGTTACTGTTTGCCTATTTGAATTAATTCTACTTTCTAGTAGATAAACTATATATAAATGCCTCCAAAAATCTGTTTAGGGAAAGAAAAACTGAATTTATTTAAAGAAAATATTAGGTACATAATTGTTGTGTTACGGGGGGGGGGGTAGAGACCGTCTTATTAAGCTGGCGCTCAGGTGGCTGAGGTTTGAAAAGTGCTGGCAGAGAAGGCGATCCTGCTTCAGGTAGGAAGGCCTGGCTACAAACGTGACTCTGCCTATCAGCACCCACCTCAAGTCTCTGCTTTCTCATATACTCAAATGGAGAAAGTGATTTCTAGAACATGAGGATATTTGGATGATGAAAAAGATAATTGGAGATGCATGTCAGCTACATACAGCAGCTGCTAAGCATCAAATAAAATCAATTGTTTCCAGTGCACACTATTTTAAACATTTATTTACTGGGGGTGGGGGTTGGGGTGCATGTGCTTACACCAGTTGTGTTCTCCTTTTGGGTCCTGGGATCAAACTCTGGTCATCAGGCTTGGTGGCAAGTGCTTTTACCCACAAAGCCATTTCCCCATCCCATCCCACCGACACTGTGCACTTGATAATGACACTCACAGAGTAAGGTCCTAAGTTGTTGGGACTTTGATAGGAAGGAATCTTGGCAAGTCTCTTACCCTCTCTTGCTTTATTTACCTCGTTGGTCCATGATGATATTAGCTATATGATCTTTATGGGTCTCCTGGGAGGTTCAACCTTTGCCTTGTTTAAACAGGTATTTAGTCCCGAGTGACTGGGCTGCCAAGTGTGAGCACTTAGGACAATGACCCCTGACTCCCACTGGGGCTGCATTCTAGGAGAGCAAGTTCTGTGGAAATGTGAAGTCCTGGATATCTGTCCGAAACATTCTACGACACTATATTGGCAGAGGGGTTAAACCATTCCTGCTTTTAAAACTTAAATAACCATTCAACGGTGCCCTCACTATCTGCTCTTAAAGGCCCCAGAGAATACCCTTCCCTTCCTTCATACAGAATCACCTTCACTGGCTTTTATAATGTTTTCTTCAGTGTTGCTGTGTCATGGCTTCTTCAGATTTATGTGTTGAAGCCTTAAATCCCAGTGAGATGGGATATGAAAGCAAAACCTTGGAAAGGTCCGTTGGCTTAATGAGGTCATAGGTATGCCTACCCACCCCATGATGACATTAGTAGTTCATAAGAATAACAGAGATACCACCTCCAACACACCACATGAGGGCACAACAAGAAGAGAGCTGTCCACAAGCCAGGATGTGGGTCCTTGCCTAGAGCCAAATATACAGACACCTAGACCTTGGATGTCTCAGACTCTAGAGCGGTGGTTCTCAGCCTTCCTACCACTGCAACCCTTTAATGCAGTTTCTCATGGTGTGGTGACCCCTGACCATAAAATTATTTTCATTGCTACCTCATAACTACAACTTTGTTTCTGATATGAATCAGAATGTAAATATCTGATATGCAGGATGTCTGACATGTGACCTCTGTGAAAGTATTGATTGACCCCCAAAGGGGTTGTGACCTACACAAGTTGAGAAGTAATGCTGTAGAGCTATGAGAAAGAAATGCCTGTTGTTTAAGCTACCTAGTACAAGATATATTTTCACACTACCTAGAATCCATGTATAAAATTATATATATATGTATATTATATATATATTATATATATAATATATAATATATATTATATATATTATATATATATTATATTATATATATGTATAATATATATATATATATATATATATATATATATATATCTCCACACACTCATCATCTCTCTGTCTACTCTATTTCTCTCTCTCTCTCTCTCTCTTTCTCTTTCAGTTCTCAGCACATCAGACTAAGTGTGGTGGTGCACACCTGTGGTCCCAAAACTTAGGAGGTGGAGACAAGAGACTTAGGAAGTTTAAAAGCATCCTTTGTTACACAGCAGGTTTGAGGCCAGCCTGACATCATGAGACCCTGTCTAAAAACTATACATAAATGCATACGTGATCCTTCTAAATTACTAATCATTACACATACAGACCTTACTTAAGCCTCCCACTTCTGCTTCAGATGAGGAGGCTGAGGTTTGAAGGTCAAGAGCTTTGAGTGTCAGAGTTAGATCTTGAATGGCCAGCATCTCCCACTCCCCCAGGAGCCACCAGAGATTTAACTGGCAGGAAAAGGCTACAGGGAAGATCTCAAGGGCCTCAGGTAAAAGGGGAAATCATTCCTCATGGCTAGAGAAAGGAAGTGTGGTTTCTGAGAGAGACCTGAGCCAGGCTGGTGGTGGGAGAGCAAATTTGCGTAGGAAATACTCAGGAAACAAAACCAAACACCCCCAGCTCCATTGGTTACAAGGCAAAAACCTTTAATAACACGAGTGCTTATTACATGAGCTGCTTCGGGGCACTGACATCTGATTTCTGGTCATGTTTTTCTAACACTTAAAGGTGAATGCCTCTCTCAGGGCCACCTATGTGGTGGGTTTCACGGAGAGTTTGTGTGGGTGGACAATGGGAACACCTATGCATACAACTGACAGGGGATTCGGAAATCCCCCACCGCTATGACTGCACCTTCGACTTTAGTCAAGTCCTTTCCCAAGGAGGGAAGAATGTCGTGGTCCTTCCAGCAAGGAAGGAAGAAAAGAAAACACTTGGCACAGATACACAGAGAGGGGTAACATTAAGGGACCAGCGAGAAAAGTCAGGGGAGGTGGACGGGTTAAGGTCTGGGGGATGAGGGACCACTGTGGGAGGGGGCTGAGTCCATTTGGTTTCGTTCTTTGTAAGAAGTGATACCATCACGAGGACCATGCCATGCAACCTTAGAGAC